>NW_019384605.1:486990-654020 GCF_000671375.1 Centruroides sculpturatus | reverse complement strand
TTAATAATTGCCAATGGCTGGTAGGTTGCAAGAACATCTGCACTTATTAACTATTCGATATTTCTATTTTTGTTAAGTAAATGGGAAGAAGAAAAGGAAAAAAATACATAACATAATAATAATAAAGACGATCGATATAACATTAATGTGAAGTCGACTTTCAAATTTTAATATATTTTTTTTTTATTATTTTAATTAAATATAATGTAGAGTTGTGCACGTTAAAGACTTTGATCGTTCCTATTATCGTGATGAGTTGACTTATTACATGTCATTAGAAGACAAATAGGGATGAAAAAAGCAATTAATCCATCTAAATGACAAATCATTTAGTGGAAGAGAGTTCCATCCGTCAACTATGCACCTGTTTATGATTATACAGGAAATTATCCCGAATGAATGCTGTTTGGCATGTTTTGGGGTAATTTTTACAACGCTCTTTTTCCCTAAATGCCATTTTTTCCCCTGTTCTCTCCCTCTCTTCCGATATCTATTAATGCATCAGATAAATATGATCAAATATGTAATTTATACAATATCCCGCATATATCGTGTCGAGAACTATAATTTTCGCTTTATTATACTTGTAATCGTGCCAAAAGTTAGTAGATAAACGCATTAAAAACCGCGGAATAACGTACTTAACTATTAATTCCTGCTGGTTTAACTGCTATTAAGGTAATAATTTCTTTTCTTTTTTTTCACGTCTCCTTCTAACGTAGTGTGTTACGTTTATCACAACGTTACTCTTTTTAAAATGTTAATAATTGCAATGGAACTTTGCTTGCCGTTAAACGATAGCAAAGCGGATGCTACACATTATTTAAAAATATATTGTTAAAGTAAACAATCCGATGTGGACTTAATAAGTACTACAAACACTGTGAAAACAGAAAAATGATTTCTTTTCTCTGAGGGAAAATAAGCTTGACATTGTGTTCTGCTCGGATGCCGGGAAGCTCACACATTAACTACAAAGGATAAAAAAAATAAATACAAATGTTATGAGGGAATGTACTAATGTTTTTATAAGATGAATTAGCTGTTGGTGAGAGATTATTTTCCGATGAATTCCGATAAATATGTAAGTGGTTTAGTATTATTCCTCTTACCAAATTTCATTTAGCATCGTTGAATCAATCGCATCAGTAATGTCAATAATCAACCGGAAAAGCTACTTTTACCGTATCCATAATCATCCAGAGATGAAGCACGCCATCTCTGATAGAAGGAATCATCTAGGAATGACGAATCTCATCACTCTTTTCTATACAAATTTATCTGGAATTAGTGGAAGCTTCGACTTTTCTACCCTTGTTTTTCTTTTAATCTTCTCGTTTCTTGTTTAGATTTCATCCGAAAATGTCATGTATCATGATTTTTAATATTCAAACTACAGAAAGAGATTCAAATATTCTCCACAATCCATTCCTTGATGAATATAAATATTGCTAACCACGCATATTAATCTGAAACATGAGAAACTGTGCATTTTCATCTTTTCTCTCACTTTTTCTCAAAATAAAATAACTTTTCAACGATAGAAGAGATACAGCACACTTATTTTTCAAGCTGAGATGCAATTTTTTTAAATTTATAAACATTTTCATTCACAGTTTAAGCCATATAGAAGCATGCTTTCCTACTTCCATTATTCATAGATACAAGTATATAATATACATATGAAACACATATATGTATGTATTTATATATATATATATATATATTTGAAGTATTTGTATATATTAACATAAATATTCATGTATTGAAAATGAGAAAGTCTCAAATTGCCGGAGAGTTCAGGTATTTTTGGCCACCTCCTCAATTCACTTCGAATATTGTTTTAATTCGCGTAAATATATTTCATTCTTAATATTAATTTATAAAATAATAAAAATATTTTTTTATTTAATTGTTTTATCTGTAGAAGTTAAAGCATTTTAGATTTTGTTATTTGTATTCACTTAAAACTTATTTAAATTTATATTCGTATTTATTTATACTATCAAATAATTAACTGATTTGGTGTTTTAAACCATTATTTAAGTAAACATCCTCAATTTTCGGTATTTTTAATCATTATTTAAGTAAATAACCTCGAATTTTTTAATGTTTTTGAACAGTTATTTAACTAAACAACCTCAAATCTTCCCCCTGTTTAAAAAATACTATAAAGTATTACATATAAATACGCATTTACCTAGTGATGCTGGACAAATGCTCTTGTTAAATATCTATTTTAGTAAAAGAAATTAATCAGGTTCAGTTCTTTATTATTATTATATAAATATATATATATATATTCCTCGAAAGAGATGTTCATCTAAAAAGGTTATTACATCAAGATTCAGTTTTATGATAATGATGTCCTTTAAAAATGAGTTTGACTTTTCATAATTATCTTAAGATCGCTTCTAGAGTAAACACGAGATAAAAATCTTCAAATTTTTAGAGAGGTTCTTTCTCTAGTATATTTCGTGGGCGGAATTATTCCAGGTGGTTGCAATTAAGGCTGCAACTAACTGAATTCACTGACACAACGAAAAAAAAAGCAAATTAATTGCTCTTAAAAAAAATGCAACGTTCTAGAAACAAAAAAAAAAAAAAACAATTCTGATTTAAAAATTCGAAAATTGGATTCAAAATGAAGTGTTTATTAAATTTCGAGAAATTTGACGTAATTTTTATTCTTCCTTTTCTATTTTTTCCCCTCCTTTTATTATTATTATTAAGACAAAAATCTATTTGTAACGATCCAGTAAATTTTTAAGCATTAGCAAAGAGAGCATTTTAAAAGAAAATGGGTTAATTTATAAAAATAAAATTATCTTCGCGATTGTTTCTAATTTTAATTTTTTTTAATACTTTAAAAAAATTAACCTAAATTTTATAATTTAATATTAAAACATCTTATTAGAGAGGATTCTAATAAGATAGTTGCAAGATGATGCAAATAATCTACTTAAGACTGCAATGCTCGTCGTTAAGAGACGATTGCAAAGATTCGTCTTTAAAAAGTGCAAAAAATTATTATATTTTTTTTATCTCTCTGAAGTTTGATTTTTCTATTGAGAATTTCCAATCTTAATATTTGAATATTTAAATTATTAAATTTAATTTTGATGATAAACATCTCGGTTTCTTAATACATCTATTTGTCCATTGGTCACGGTGAATATTATTTATATTTTTAATGTTATTACTCACCAAAGCAGAGAATTTGTTTCTAATAATTTTAATTTCTAAATAAGATACCGAATTTTTAAGTTTCTTATTTGTTTCGGGATCCAGTTCGTATTTTTATGACTTTGCTTAGACTTTCCATTCTTCTATCTATGATAAATAATCTATTTAAAGAAAATTTAACTCATACTAAAGGAAATCGAAGTCGTTATTACAGCATAAAGGAGATAAAATTTCTCAAATAAACCCAGTATATTCATCTATAGAGTTACATTAATTCTACTATTTACCTTTATCTCTACATATCAATTGTTTTAAATTCATATTCATCTGATTCTGAATACGTTCAACTCTTACTCGTGCTTCTCACAATAGCTTTTCATTTTGCAATTCATCTGTAGATAATAAACTGCATCCTCGTATTAGTAAAACAAATTCCACTTTTTCTTTCGATGTTTTTACCTATTAAAATCCATTAAAAACTATAATAAACTTTCAATGAATTAAAGATGTTTGCTCGTTTTTATAATCAGATACTTGCAATTTTACATCGTACTTAGTTTTTAAGATAATAAATTCAATAAAATTCAAACAAAACTGTGGTTCTGATTCATGCTTTCGAGATAAGATTTCTATCTTCTAAGCTTATTTTATAACTTTTCATTGTTTTCTGCTGGTTGAAACCCCCACTCCCATAGACAGTGGGATGATTGCACGTATATATTTTAATTATTAAGCAATCAAAATGAATTGCGTATAGCAAGAGCAATCGCGTTTTTTCGTACGTGAAAGGTTTGGCAATAATCGAAATATGGTAAATCTTGTGAAAAGAACTAGTTGTCATCTTTACCCGTGTCACGTGATCCTCGCGAGTTAGGCGCGTGTACCATACAGGTGGAACCAAAGGTGGTGCCTAGGAGTCAATGGCCTCACTATAGAATGCCTTGTGATCACGACCAGGTTATCTGCGCTAAGTCGTGACCTCTGAGCTTCGGACGTTAAGAACAGGTTGGGGATGGAAACGAAAGCATCATTTTATTGGTTACTGCGGTAGTGTCGACATCTTTTTAACGATTACTAAATTAATAAACTGGCAGTTGCTCGTGCAAAAGTATCGATTTAACGCATTAAAGGAATAGTGTCTTACCGCCTTAAGTAAGAAGCTCGGCGCTAAATTATTAAAAATTTTATAAAAATATCTTAACTCCGGGCGGATTTATTATGGTACGAATGGGTAAAAAAAAGTCTTTTTAATTATGCGATATTCGTTTAAGCATATAAGAATATAATTCGCCCAGAGGTTGCATTGTTCTTGATTAGATTAGCAACGATCAAATTGAATATAAATCGACAGAATCATTCTGTCCAATTCTCTCCAGATGCAGCTACAATAACATCAACCAATAGCTACAAAGTGGATTTCCCAATACGACCACTCTTGCAGCAATTAGCATGCATCAGAGTGTTTTCGTTAGCACATTGACTTTCCTTTACCGAAATGACGACATGGAATTTATTCCCTCGATACTAACATGACTCACTATCCTTACAATGATTGGGTTATCTATCAAACGCTCCAATCGACTAACAGTTGGACCCCCTTAGCTTGTTACATTTGCGAGTAATCCAATTTTACTTTATAAATGTTTAAAATCGAATAAATGCCAAGCTTAGTAGTAAGCAGCATTGCGCTATTACCATGTGTCGGATTGCTCGAATTTTCTAGCGAAATAATAATCTTTATCGCCAACAATTTGACGTGACGACACACGTGACGGACTGATGTATATATATAAGCCTATATAAACTGTGACGGATATATTACGAATAATTGACACGCCAATAAACTACGAATTGACGAAAATGACACGGAAAGAATGGTACAGATTGTGTAAAAAAATAAAATTGACAAATAAACGACAAACGATCGAAACGAAACACAGAAGTTGACAGATGTAATAGACAAGTAATCGACACGTGTGACGTAACAGAACAGCAGACAACAATCGACAGGAACAAACAACACAGGTAATTGACACGAAAATTCAATACGAGTAACAATAATCGGTAAAGAACATGAGTAATCGACAATAATCAGAATTGGAGACACTAGTAATCTATCAAAGTGTGACGTCACACGTCACGTATGCCGAGTTCAAAAGACCAGTAGTCGATTTGATTAAAATGTTTAAAATCTCTTATACATATTTTCTTTCTCGTCGCATATCTTTTTTTGGAAGAATCTTTCATTTTTTATGTAAATTAATAATAATAATAATCGAATTTTCGATTATTTACATCAGACCTTATCTACTCTGTAATGCTATTATTGTAACAAAGACTACAGTACAATAAGGTAATGGGCTTACAATTCACCTGTGTCAACGCGTCAAAGGTTACTAATGATAATTCCATATCAGTAACGGTTTATTATATCATCTCTAGCTTATGAAGATGATTTAATTAAAATATCTCCCCGTTTAATTTATCATTTGCAGAGATAGTTATTGTGAATTTATTAATTAAATTTTTGGTATAAAACTTATTACAAAAATCTTTAAAAAAAAAAAAGAACAAAAGAGTGAAATGTATTGGATTTTTACGCTTATTACGGGGGAAAAAAGTGGGAAAAATAAAGTTATTGTTTAACAGAATTCCATAAAATGACAAGTTACTCTCCACTTGATAACATTTAATAAACTAGTTCGTATTTTAGGTCGTCAGTCGATCTGTTCTTCGTCATATGAGAGAAAGACTACGTCTACTTCAAAGTCTTTCTTATACGTTGACCTCAAACATCAAAATACGTAGAAAGATTGAGAAAAATCAGAAATCAGGTCAGTGTAGTATGAGGACTTACCTTATTTATTTTATTATTATTTTTTTTTATTTCTCCGACTAAAGGCTTTCTTTATATCTATGTGGATTCAATAACAGAACTTCATGTCTATGTCAGTGTGTCGAACACCGGATAGATTGGGTCAGACAGTTATATAGGTCTTAAGAAAAACACCAAGAAAAAAAAATCTTTTGCGGACAAGCAACAGACTGTGTCTGTAATATCGATCGTGTTTTCATTCGCACATTTCAGTTATTCGAACAGAAAAATGAAAAGAAAAAAAATTTTCATCGTTTGCAAAGACGGAAAGAAAGGTTAAGAGAAGACAGGTGAACGAGACAAATGTGAAATCGATAGCTCGATGCATATCCTCCTAAGAATGAAACATGACGATTAATTGTATTTCCGACCGCTGCTTACGCTGTAAAGTTAGTCATCTTTGCTTTAACTCCAGCGATCGAAAGCAAAATTACTTTTTATGAATTTATCAAAAACGCTCCCCCTCTTCTACCGATTTTTTCTTCTTTTTCTGTCCTGCAGTGAGAGAGTCTTTGATAATTTTGCACTCGATACAGATATATTCCGGATAAGAGATGTTAATACGACAGAATACAATGTTGATCATTTCTTTTACGTGTATTTGTACCGAGTCAACGTTAAATACGAGATGATCTTAACTATGAAAGAGAGTTTCTTAAACAGGTGTTTTACTATCTAAAAGACGTTTACGCTAGATAAATTCTACGACAAACAGGATCCGTAAACTTTATCATATCTAATTCTCATCGGTAAAATCGAATTAGTTTTTATTGCAAAAATATAGAAAAGTTCAAACTGTGCAAACTTCAAGGTTAGATAATGCATTCTGCCAATTATAAGTTTAAAGTTATACAAGCAAATTTTATATTCTAAACACTTAGTGTACAATAAGTGCTTAGTATGCATGCACATTCTATTATACAAACGTTTACACTATATATTACATTACGCACATTATACGCACATTGCGTAATGTACATTATTTGTACATTACGCAATTTATATAAACACGCATACAACACTGAGAACTTGTAAAGATACACATCATATAATACTAAACTTACGTGTCGGACAATTTAAATATATGCAACTATAGGCCTGTACGAAGTGTACTTTTCACTTATATGACTCTATCGCAATGATACATGCAAGTGCCACGTATTACACGCCCATACAGCATGCCCTTACGTTACGTACAAGTTAAGGTTACAAGGAAAAATGTCAACCAGTGTTAAACAGAAGAGTAGTTGGCGAATGAGTACGAAAGCATACATTCCGACAGAGAACAGCAGGTGGACAGAAATAGAATGCCGTTCGGCTGTTTTTGGATTTGTTCCAGGTCTGGGGTTGCTTACATGCCATCACTTTTCACTTTGTGGATATGTTCTCTTGTTGTCATGCGAAACGTATAAGTCATGAGGTTGTTAGAGACAATGAGTATGTTTGACTTCCTCTCGCAATTCGCGAATGCCAGGCATAATTTTGCACCGACTATAATATATGTTACAACTTGGCATCCTATTTAATCTTCCAAACGGTAATTGGCGATCCTTCTATGCTAACAAAAAAAAAACAAAAAAATTCTGTAAATTATTCCGCTATTAATAAACCGTTTATATTACTCTTCCCGCTTTCGTGCAGACTAGAAGAAAATTTAATCACGAAAGTCTCACGATCCACCGGTTCGATTTTTGTAGAATTTCTTTTTATATAAAGCGAGACAATGTAAATCATGTCTTCGAATTTCCGTAAAATTATCGATAAATATTTCCCTCTCCCTCCGTAAAAAATATAGCTTTTAATAATATAATATACATTTCCTGTGCCCCATTCTATGCCCAAAATGCGATATGTTTACTCCATGTTTTCGGAATGTGTAATTTATAACGTATATATATATATATATATATGAATGCATATTAATGAAATGGTAATTTGTGAATTGCAGATTATACAATATACAATTTATAGTGTATACATATAGTTTATACTGTATAATCTATAATGCGCTACGTAGTTATTGCTTATGGCTTGCATGATCACACTGTATAAGTATAATGGATTTAGACTACGTAGCGTAATTTTCACCTGTAATATATATGTGATTTGAATTGAAGCGTGTAATAAAAATTTTAATGTGTAATATATACACATTCCACGCACTTCCCGGCTATAATGTGCATGTAATATGTGTATATTACAGCGTGGTTTGCAATCTGAAGCTTATGCACAACACGTTTGCGAATCTATGCACGTAGTGTGTATAGATCATGTGCAATGTGGAAATCATGTAGAACTGTTTTGAAGAAGGTGCCGTGCACAAAATAATAGCGAATAAATTATGTGCTCATCTTCAATGAAGTTGCAACAACTCCTTTCACGCTTTAATATAAAACAATTACATTTAAAATGTACTATATTCCCTCGTATGCATGTAAAATTTATTGCATGAAGTTATTTATACTAAATTTTCAAAGATTATTATCAATAATAAGTTTTTCCCGTAAATTCCAGTGCATAAAGCTTTCCCCCTTTCCTCTCTCTAATAGTTAAAAATTAAAGCAGCGTAACTGCAACGAGAGATTCCAAAATAAATGTTTGAAGATAACGAAATTTTTCCATTCTTAATACTTTTTTTTAAGTTGTGGGGAAAGGAAGAATTACAGAGATTACTGGAAATTCTTCTTAGCGTCACACCATATAGAGTAATTACTTCTTGCTAGCGTCAATAAATGCAGTGGCTGCAGCGATCGATGTTACCTTAATGTATGTGCAACGAATGACTAAATTTTAATAAAGCCACTACCGGTTATGAAGGCGGAACTGGAGGAAAGTAGCAACTTCACTTTCGACGCCCCTAATCCCGAGGTATTTGAGGTGGTTTTATGACTGAACTGCCGACTGATCTGTTTATAGTGTGTTGGTAGTAAATCTAATGGCTGCAGACAAGCGGGTCAAACGAATTTGTCTCTCGCAAATAACTTTATGCTATCAGATTTATTGGCTAGATTTTTTCCCTTTTATTTTTATCTACTAAAAGATAGATTTAACTTTATTTATTTATTTTCTTTTTACTTGTTTGAATCCGTCTTTTGAATCAAAAATGAAACACTTTGAAGAGCCGGAGATGCGCTATAAAATGGATAATTTCAGATCAGTTTGAGATTTGACTTGAGCTTATAATGACTTGTTTGTTTGTGTTTACAGTGATAAGCGGTGTTCTTAAACACATCCAAAGCCACCATTTTCATTTTTTTAAAATTATATTCGCTCTTCTCTCTCCATCTCTCTCTCTCTCTCTCTCTCTCTCACACACACACATATTTATGGAAATGATAAGGAGGAGGAAGATGAATTATAGATTGCAGAGAAGTTACTTAATACCATTATTGCAAATAAATCATTTACATACGTTAAAATACCTTTGATATTATTATTTTTTTAAAATTTAAAATGATAAGCTCCCTCTTCTCCTTCTCCTTATTAATTTATGTTAACAATTCAAATATATTTAGCGATCTAAATGGCTGGTAAGAACCGTTTCAATTTTTAAAAAAACGTTCTAAAGTTTTCAGAATTTTGGGTACATAATCCGGTATTTTTCCTCAAATCCTCCATGTTTTTTTTTTGTTTTTAAATTTGTTTTTAAACTGTCAAATTCACAAACTAGCGAATTTTCTTGACTTTTTTTTTACACTAAAAAGAAGTGTTTGTTTAACATTATCCCAGTTAAAAAAGGGGGCAATATTCTAATTAAACGAAATTCTTACTTCCAAAGCTGTTGTCAATACTTTATGAATAATTCGACAGCTTTTTACTGGTAAGCGAATGCAGTTGTTTCGAGATTTGTTGCCTTTTTTTCCCCTTCTAGAGTTAAGAAATTATAAAAATACATTAACCATTCACTATTGGAAAAAGGAGCATGTTTGTTATTCACCAATTGCACTACTGACAATGCTTACGCTACTTATGATCCTTATTACCATATTCATGCGGATTACTTTCCATGTAAAGTTATTTTCTCAGTTAAGATTTGTTTAAACGCTCGATAACCAGGATATTAACAAAACAGCACTTCATAAAAACGTCAACTCCTCGCTTTCGAGTTAAGCTTTTAAAATTTCGGAAATTTAAACTCTTAAAAATCGTAAAAGTTCATTACGTATCTATAAAAATCGCTTGTACAACACACAAAGTATACATTTTATATAAATAAATACAAGATTTTCTTCAATTCCCGACTTATAAATTAAGAAAATTTGTTATGATTATTCAATTACGTCTGAATGTTTGCTTCCCCGCAAGGCTCTGCGACTTTGCAGTGAACTTCGTTTTACTCCATCGTATAAACATGTTTTTTTTTTTCCTTTTAATTTAAATAGATAAAGTATAAAATTTAATTTTAATTAACATACACCGATTCGATGATGATGATAATTGACATTATTTGATTATAGTTGATGATTATAATGATTATAACCTATTAATTAAATAAATATTACTATCTATAAGTTTGCTGATAATGATGATTAATTGCATCGAATGTATAATTATAATAAAAGTCATTGTTTACTATAATTAAGCAGTTATTTAATTGTGTTTAGGAATAAATATTTTGTAATAAATCTCTACATTAAATGAAAATTTTGTGATTTTCACTCAATCGTTTCTTCTAATTAAAAAACTCATTTCGCTTTTGTTTTTTTCTGTATCGAACTTAAGTTTTCATTCTTTACTTTCTAAACTTAAATTTTCTCTTGTTTGCTCTTCCATTGAGCTTCTTCCTCTATTCTTATTTACCTCTCGACAATTTAATTATTCTTTCTTTTATTTTCAATCAACTTAGATTCTCACTTCTTTTAATTTACCCAGAATTTAACTGCTCAAATTACTATTTTTAAAAATGACAATTTTCTCCCTATTTTTTTTTTCTTGCAAATATTTGAATTAATTTTTATTTCTTACTTTTCTCCAATTTAAATTCTTATGTATTCCAACTTTCTTTTTATTAAAATAAATAATTTCAAATAAAAAAAAATTAAAATAAAATAAATGTTTTATTTATGCACAATGTTTCAATTAATTATTGAGATCATTAAAGATTTTAACTGCAGGCCTCTTGTTTTTTTTATCTCCCTCCATTTTTCCCTATTTTTTCGTCAATTTTTATTAATTTTTGTTATTTTCCTTGACTAATATATATATTCTTTTCCTTATACTAATTTCAAAATTACTTTTCTATCAAACTCAAATAAATTTTATACATTTACAGCCAAAACTTTCGTTTTTCTTACCATCTATGCCCAAAAAAAATGCATATATACAGATCAATTTTTTTGGTATTCCTTAGCGAATCTCTCTTCAACCTTTTCCATTTTCCATTCCAAAATCCCATTATTTTCTATCAAAATTCCTATTCAAACCATATCAAATATTCTATGTTTAAAGTTATTTTTCTTTATAATTGATTAAATCGATATCTGATCGACATTCTTCATTACAAAACCCTAACTTTATTAATATTATTAATATATTATAATAAGGAAAATATTTATCTGCAGTTCATAAAATTCGCCATCAAACTGTTAAGAAATTGGAAATTTTTATTATTATTTCTTATTAATTTAGCTATTATTTCTAGTAAATATCCTTTTGTTTCTTATTAGAAATGTTTATAACTTTCTTTTATTTTAAGCTTAGTGTTCTATTTCTAAGTGTTTCCACTTATTTCATACTAAAATTTCACCTTACTCGCTACCAAAAATCCCTTTTACTTTCAAATAGCAAAGCTTGTGTTCCAACAGCTAAAAACTTTTTTCCTCTTTATTCGATTAAAAGCGTAACAGCAAATAATAACCGAAGTTTAGCTGGTTCCAAAATATCCATTCTTATTCAAAACTCTGTCACTTTAAATCGAGTGCTTCGCTTTTTTATCAACAAAGCATTTCCACATTCATTAACTAAATAATTTACATAATTTGATCCGTTTCCGCGAAAATCTCTAACTAGATTAACAGTCGCGTAAGCTGGGATGAAAAAAAAAAGGAAAAAATCTTTAAATTTTGCCATAAATATCATTTTCCGAGAAAATGTAATTAAAAGTAATGAACATCATGTCGAAAGTACATTCGATCTGTATAACAAAACTTTCCCATTTTATCCAAAACTTCTATTTAAAGATTGCAACTTAATATTATAATTTGCAGCCTCCTTCTTTAAAAAAAAATATATATATATATATATAGCCTATTTTATTAACTTTTAATCTTAAAATTTCACTTTATAAATCGTTTTTTTTAACTCGGAATCTCTATAAAATCCCGGTAAAACCGTTTTATCTACTCGGCTTTTTTTGTTTATTTATTAAAAAAAATCTTAAAACATAAACCATAAAACAGTAATATTTTTTTTTTTTAAAACCTTCTCCCTTATCTCTGTGTAAGAGGATGATGTTCAATTGCGTGATTTTTCTAAAAAGCACAGAAAAATAAAGACAAACATATCGACAAGGGGACTGACTTCGGCAATAAATGACATCATAAAATTTACGACTGTCTAGATGCACTTATCAAGTACACGTCAGTAAGAAAAAAAAAAAGACACCCTACACAGAGAGAAACATCCGTTCTTCTCACTTTTTCTTCTAGAGATTAGGAGATTACACGATAATTTGTTTAAAATTTTAAGCTTAAAAAATAAAGTTTTTAAAGCTTTCTAATCGTTAAGCGAGCATTGATGTGGCATGTATGGCTTCGTAATTTGTTATTAAAATCGGAAGTTATGCGTAATAAGAGGAAGAAACGTCTACAAAACAGATTATTACAGATAATATCAGTTAAGCAACACCAGTTCGGTACTACCAGCTGCAAAACATTATAAACATTTACTACCAAGGTATATAAATTACTAAATGGGAAGAGGTAAGAGAGAGAGAGGAAGGAGAAAGGAAAAAGAAAAAAAAGTAAAATCAATCATGTCCTTTTAAAAACATGTCAATAGTAAAGTGTTTGGTGTTTAGTTACGGTTCAAGTCAAACGGATTGACCACTTGGCAACTAAACCCAATATCCGTTTAAAATAAGGCGAGGTATATCAATAGCGATTTATGCAGTGTAAAGTATGTGGGAATTGTTGGTAGACGAATTGACGCTAAACCATAACAAATCGTCTAAAGAAGTGCAATCCGAAGGGGGGAAGAGCAAGAGGAAGGAAGGAAAAAAAAACGAAGTGGAATCAACCACTTCGTCCCTTTCTAGGGAAGGACGGATTTGTAGGAGAGATGAGGTCGTATTACCGGTCGCACACGTAATGTTGAAAGATATTACGGAGATGCGGACAAAGACACCCTCGGTCACGTGACTGTGTAATTGTTGTGGCTGCTTGGCGCATTCCCCCTTTAAGATTCGGCATTTCCCTCCCTTCTCGTTCTGGTGAGTGTATGGAGTGTTGTCTGTTTTTTTCCTCTTCCTCCCCCCGATTCTCTCTCTCTTAACGTATTTAACGAAACGATTTTTCGTTTCTTTCCAGAAAACAAAAGACGTGCTCTCTCCTATAATCTCTAACACAACAGTTATGATAGCGAGGACGTCCACTTCCTGCTTCTGACCTCAATTGGGGTATGATAGAAAACAAAAAAGCAGAGGACGATGGGAATCAAAATGACGTCGGCGACAATTTGTGCTGCAACATGTCTCTTTCGATAAATGGAATGTTGTAATCTATTTTTCTTATCGTATGCGGTCGATTTGCAGTTCAGAGGTCGCCCTATGAGGTTTTGGAGTGTTGGTCACATACACACAGCTGTACTCTCACTCCCTGTCTTTGTCAGGCCTACAACAATGGCGTCAGGCCTTCCCCTCACCACCTGCAGGCCTTGGGGACAAGGGGATTTCCGCCCCAAGTCTCTCTCTCTGCTCATAGTATCCGTCAATTATCCAATAGATCATTCCAAACATAAGATAGCACCCTTCTTTTCTTCCTTGTTCTTGTTTCGAATCGACTCCACCTTATTGCGGGTAATTGAACTCTAAACATGGCTATTTTATTAAATAAAAGCTTCTTAAACACCCCTTTTCTACTATCTCCACAATAACAGTTTTATCTTCTCTTTTTTCCCCTGCGTTTGGCCTGGTTAATGTAACACTTTTAAACATTCTACTGTTATAATAATAAAGTACAATGAAAATGCAATTTACGTGCTAATAGGGCGTTAAACGGCTGAGCCAGTGTTACACTATTATTCTGTTGTGAGTTTGCTACTATTATAGCAACATGGTTTTACCATAATTGGATACCGTTAAGTACAATAAACTGCATTAATTAGTTCTACTATAAATTTATTTAGGCGTATTTTAATGGTAGAATAGTACTTTTTTTAGTAAAAAAAAATACATCAGACACACATTTACCAGCAAGAGATTGAAATTTTTATGTATTTGTGCCCGTTATATTCGTAATTAGGGAAATTTTCCAATCCTTTATGGTAAACTGAAGTTGTGCCACTGTTATAGACTATTATTGCCATGGCGTACAGCTAAAATCGAAGAAAACAATCAGCACAAATCTATCTAGCATTATAGAGTTTACTGTTTGAATTTTAGACTTATAACAACACAATGCTATCGGTTAACTGACTCCCCTCTCTGGCTTGTCGGTGGCAATGAAAAGAGACAGCTGTTAGCACTGATCTTCCGAACATCCTATCAAAGCACCAAACGAGTAATAGCATTTGTTACTTGGCAACGCACTCCAAACACAGCGAAATGCATCGGTTGACACTAATAAATAGAGATAAAAATTGTTTAAGTAACTTTCACTTAATTATGCTAATGGCGGAGACTGTGGCCATTCATTGACATGCTTATGAGCACACAAAAACACAAGTTCTTCTCCCCATTCTGTTGAAAAAAAAACTTGTTGAATAAAACAAATGACTTCGAAATTTTAAAATTACATTTATCTTAATAATATGCTAGTTTAAGAAAGTTTTTAACGGAAATTGGAGAGTGTTTTCTATGAATTAAGAGGACTTTTTTCTTTTCAGAAATGCTGAAGACATTCGACATTAAAAAGTTACCCATTTCCTCGGTTTTATAAAATATTTTCTGGTGATTAAGATTGAAATTTTTATAATTTACAGCAAAATCTTTTAAATTATAATTTCAAAACATCGTGATTTTTAGGGAATTTTCAGTGATTTGGCCATTTCTACTTGAAAAAGTTTAATGTAATTCCTACAGAAAAAGCGTATTCAATATTATTTTTCGGAGTAAATAAGTCAATCGTTTCATCGAATGAATGGGAGGATGAGAATTTAATTACGAAATTCCAAACTAATTTTGGCAGACGAATCTTATCTGTAGCTATGTTTTTCTTTTAATCGACGAGACCTACATTTGTAAAAAATGCTGCGAACAAAGATGTCAGATATGTTTATCTGTGGGAAGTGTCATTAACACGCCAAATGCCCTTCCGAACGTAGAAAGAATCGTATATATGAATGTAGTATTTCCGGAGCTATAAATAGATGAGGTTATATCGCTTGTAAAAACTGGTCCGTTGCTTGTCCAGGTCGTATATTCAGTAGGAAGTGTGACCGAGCGGTGCAAAGGAGGCCAACCGTACCAGCGATACATGGACACTTTGCTTCTCTAGTAGTAAACAGTATGGCACATCACCGGGATGTGTGCTACACGCTTTGCTACTAGTGTTCGGGGGTCGTCGACCTATCAAATATATCCATAAATAATTAATCCGTTTTTCGGAGATTTTAAAAATAAAATATTAAATTCTTCCTCTTCTCTAACATCAATTTAACGTGGAGCATCAGCAAAATGCAAAAGAATACGTCGCGAGGCATCATAAACAAAAATTCATCAGAAAGAAGGTGGGGGGAAATGGGAAAATTAAAAAAATAATAAATTCCGAGCAAGCATTTGTTTTTTTTTTCTTTTTTTCTCTTTTTTTTATTCCTCCTCCTCTTCTGTATATTTTCCGATTACGTTCAGTTTGGCTCTTGACACTAATGGATAATTTTGATTGATAATTTGAAGGTGAGCAAGCAGTCGGCAATTATGGCTGATAAATCGTAAAGGAGGTGACTTTTTTCTTCGTCTCTCCAGATTGGTTTTAATATCTCGCTAGTTATAAAACAAGCAAAAATCTCTTAAAGAGTGAGCGTGAGCCACTTCATCGAATCCATGATAGAAATAAAACTTAACTTTAGCTGAATTATCATCAATTTTAACCACAGAGATGAATGGCTCGGAATGGAATTGGACAGATGTGAGTTGGGAAAAGGATGAGGTGTCTGCGGAGTTGGAGAAGTGCCAGATTGGAAAGATATCACGGCGCAGGAATTTAAAAATAATCTTTCATCAGAGATGATTTTCTCTTAGGAAGAAATTGGTTTTGAAATCATCACGTCTCCCGGATGAAAATTCTTGAATTTTAAGCTATAGTTGATCCAAAATTGGATCAGATAACCGAACGTGTCATGCAATGCGCGCTGCTCGACAAATGGCAAAGTACTTGAAACAATTAAAGTCCCTAAGCGTAATGCCATGAAGAAACACGAAGTAAAAAAATTATCAGACGACATGTGCTACAAAACACTTAAATATTCGATATTTATCGGTCCTCTGGCTGTATATAAAATGTCACCGAGAGTGCAAACATCTCATTATCTCGATTGGCAAAGAACTTTGTTTAAGGAAGACCAACCATTCAGTAAACCAGTTCTAATCGTCTTGTATCGAACCTATATAGACCTCCCCCACCCCCGGGCTAACAGTTTGATAGGGGAGAGTCAGACAGAGGAACCAGAACATTGCCATCCAAACAGCCAAATTTGGTAAAGTGCAGACAGTCGGAGAGGCCAGGATCTCCCCAAACTTGGCCCTAATAGCCACAGCGCAGACCGGGCCTCACATTCTAGTTCCCCCTTCCGAAAATGGAGTGGTCCTCCCAATTCCAGAGACAGCATATGAGAGAACGATGACACACCTGTGTTCTCGAGAAGACAGGAGGAGAGCCGACGTCACTCAACAGAAGCAGTATTTGGGATTAAATTAATCTTCCGATAACCTTTAACTGATTGGGTAATAAAATGTTTTATATAAGTTACATCGGAATTGTTAAAGTAAACACGATTGAGGAAAAAGAGAGAGTGAAGATGCCAACCCAATCCCTAACTCAATAAGGTTCTTTACTTCTCTCCCCACAGGATAAACATCTATAAATTGTTATACAATCAGTTCAAGTTGCCCTTCTGCCTACTCTCAATCGTCTTTACTTGGCATACAACTACACTTTAAGACCCTTTTTTAGCACCATATTTTGCAAGGAAGTGATGCAATTGATCATAAATGAAATCAAAACTTTATATCGTTTTTTTAACCCTCCTTTCCTTGATATGCAACACGATTGCGTAAAGCGCTACAAAGATCAAACTTTAAAGTGCATCGTCACTTAATAACGTTATTAAGCATATTCTTAGAATTAACTTTGAATTACTAACGTTCACGGGATCAAGAGTCATGGCGATGATTTGATCATACACAATGAAGCAGAGAATACAGAAGAATTAAAAAAAAAATTCTTTATGTATATATATATAATTTTTTAATGCGATTATTATGAGTGATACACTTGACAGTAAGGAACGATCAGATTAACTAAAGGCAAAGAAGTGCACTTAACTGCAATAATGCCTTTTAATGTCTGTTGCCATTGATAATACCTTATATATTCACTCGATACTCTATTTATAAACAAATTACTAAATCTTTAATCTTTTTAAAATTATTTTTAATTTTTACCTTAAAATTTTATTCTAGTTCATTAGAATGTGTTTTTACCTTAACTTTCTTTTTCCCTATTTTATACGAAATTATTCCTTTCTAAAAAAATTCCCAGGAAAATTCCTGATATCCTTCGTTTAAAAAAATACTCGTATTTATAACCAAAAAATTTTAATAGATTTTTTTTTCATTTTTTAAATAAGAACCTAACACTTCCTTTAAAAAAATTCTCTAAAAAACTCTAATTTATTCTAAGAATGCAATACTTAAGATATCATTTTATCTATAAATTGTCGCTAATTAGCTATTAATTATTCACAAATTATCCTAAAATCGTTGTATTGTGACAAGCCGTAAAAATCTCCCGTTCATTGTGTACGAGGGCAGTGCCATTTTGGAAACAAAATAATTAATAATATGTTAAATGTGTAGTAAACTTTGTTCGATTACATTGGTGGATTCATTCCCCTCGAGATCGCTTTAACCTAGAATACAGGAAGCAGCATTGTTGCATTCGTGCTATGTTGTACAGGAAGTTATCTATATTGTCAATGCTCTGGTCTAGATGTTAATCGCTGTGCGGTTTTGTCTGACTTTTATATACAATGTATATATAAATCGCTAGTTGGCAATAGAATCATTTATGCCCTCTTTTACCGAAATAATAATCGTAAATTCGTCCTCATTTTTTAATCGACGATAGTAGTATTTATTATTATTATTATTATTATTATTATTAATTTTTTTCTCATTTTCTAAAACACACTCCGGAGACGACGACGGCCGGAATGATTACGTCGACTCTTTTCTTGTACGAAAAATAAGAGGAAAACACGTAAGCATAAATCATGAGCTTGAAATGAACGGTGTAAAGTCAAACAAAATTGATAACAGCCCATTTCTAATCAGGAAGACAATTTGTATGCCAGTGCAACCTTCAACATGTTGGTCGGTTTTCTAAATTAAATAAGAATGTTAGAAGCTGGCTACACTTTTATTAGAATATGAAATAAAGGAGAAAAACCGGTGATGGATGTCCGACAACCTATAAAGGATATTATTATGATTTATCTATCCTCTCGCCTCTATGGATATAAGTTGTGAGCATTTATCTTTATTCATTTGCGCTACAACACTGCTATTATAACCGTCCCCAGCTTGGTTATATTATCGTATATAATATATATATTTTTTTCTTTTTTTTTGTGGGTTACAGTCAACCAACCTTTATCTACTGAATCGACTAAATTAACTGTCTCTATTTATGTTGTAATTATTAATTCTATCCAGACTGGCTTCTTAATAAAAGTGTATATCGTGCCTCCTGACGTCATCGAATGACACGACGTGTCTCATTGTTGCTATGGTGATGCACACGGTGATGAAATGACAAAAGCAGTTTCGTGTCGATAGGAAGATCGCTGTTTGGACAGCTGCTAACCAATTGCTACATTAGTAGCATCCAAACGGTTATTTAAACATTTAAACTATTATTGGCTTTCGTCATGGCACAGTAGCCTACATTTATAAACTCCCGTTTAACCAGGTTGTGACAGACAGTAATCACTTGTGGCTCGTCTCTGCGTCTGTCTGTACGTCTGTCCTTCTGTTCCTAACTCAACGGCATGCTTTTTTTTTACAAAAAAAATATATAACTTTTTATCTTTAGGGAGAAAAAACTGTGACATCAGATATATTTTAATGCGAATTTTTATAATGTAACTGCTTATATATTTTTATCTAGTGAGGTAAGGGGAACAGGTATAGACTTTGTACTTCGGGATAAGTGAGTGATAAGCGGGAAAAATGGAAAGTTACCGTGTGTCAATGGCGAGTAATAGGAGTTCGTGAGAAGAGTGGGGAAATAGAATTGGACTAGTTAACTTTTAAAAGATGGAAAAGAGATTTTTACTAAGGTGGCAGTATGTAGATTGTGTTGACAATAGAATCAGGTGTGGTTCTTGTGTCCCGGTGTGCATCAGATGCTCTAGAATCTCAGAGCGACGAAAGAATGAGGAAGACCTTTGTTTCCACGTAAGGAATTAGTGCGTGAAATACGATTTATCTTGTAATTTATTTATTTATTTGTTGTAATCGTAAACACGAGTCTATTCATTTAAATTAAATCTCAAGAAAACACCTTAAATATACATAACCTGTCAACATTTACTCATTAACGGAATATATGTATTAAAAAAAATAAATAAAAGCGTGTCAAATTATGGTTTTTCCGTCTTCTAAACTATGCAAATATTATTAGAGATGGAAAGTGTTTTCCCTCTCCTCTCTTCACTTTACAAATGACGTTTCGCTTAATTTATTTTACTCCAGAAAATATTTAAATGATTAATGCTGTAAATATTCAACCATAAATTTGTTTAAATAAACTTGTTCATTTATTTAGTAATTTTTATATAAATTGAATTACTTATTAAAAATGAAAATTTCTTTTTTAGTTTTTAAAGTCAAGGAATTTTTAACTCGTTAACGCCTTTTTTTGAAAAAAGAAGAAAAGCGACCGACTAATGATGTCAACGCGAAGCGAACAAGTCAAATAAACAGGAACAATTGTTTAAGAAACATTTAAAAGATACGCAGCCAAGCGGCGCAACGAGCGGTAAAAAGTCAAGACAGTGTTTACACCCCGATCGTAGGCAAACACGTGAAATCTCCTCATCCCTCACTTTACAACCCGCCTTCGTACTTAAACAGGCTACTTTAGTGCTTTAGTAAGTGGAGACCAATCTCCCATGTCTGCAGATTGAATGAGACCAGTTGAGGCACATTACTCCCTGCCGATTAGCGCAGCCACCTAGCTGTTGCACACACAGACTCGCATACACACACACAACCCCTTAAACAAAATATCGAATGGCACGGGGCAAGGTCAGCAGAAAAGCACTTCACCCGATCGAGTTACGTTCGTGCGTTATTAAGGTGCGTGTAGCGCATCACGCCAAGTCACGTGGCACACATTACCATCCCAGTGTTTATCCAAACAAGCTCTAAAACGCGTAATTTGTTAGCAGACGAGACAATTTGTCAGGCCGTAGTCGAGCGGCGCCGACCCGATGCCAGTCGAACTTTAAGTAGAAACACTCACCTTGTCAGCCGTAATTCTCTTCCTTTTAACCAATTAGTCTAGCCACACGGCACACACTACTACAATCCAAACGGTTTAAGATGCGTTAATTCCCAGGCTCTGTCACCAGACTTCTATCAGAGCGAGGCAGGCCAGGTTACTGCAAACTCGTTGCTTTGACTGACAGCGGAGAACACCAATTGTCGCTAAACCGAGGCGTGTCATCGTAGTGTTGCCAGACTAGTTGCCGGCTCTCACCACAGTACCACACGACTGTAAGTTAACTGCTACGGCGGACACCTAAGCTAAGCCGGCTGTGCAGCGCAGCCACTGCAATTGGTCGGCACACGTCGTCTGCTGATACATCCGGGCTGCACCGTACACACACGCCAGCGCCCTCCAACATACAAAAGAGGGAACTTGGGTGCTGCCTCGGTCCGTCCGTTGGATCGTTCTTCAGAAGTCCCTCACTGGAACCGACTGACAAATGAGAGCAAGGACAGTTCTGGCAGAGGAAGTTGCCTGGTGCATATCCATTCGGCCTGTAGGGAAGAATGGCACCGGCTGGATGGGCTATCCGATAACTAAAACGTAATTTATCTCGGCTGCATTTCTTTTTTTTGTCACTATCTGCTTCGACTGAGGTGAGAACCCGAGCTTGATTTTTCCCCAAAAGCCTTTATTCTCTTTTTCCTTATATATATAAGTGCGTTTTTCTAAACAAGCAGCCCGTCACTCCCAATTTTCGTCCTTGAATCTATCGGTCATTGTCCCGACTCGGGTTAGACAGACAATTGTACTCTATACATAAACAATGCCCAGAAATTGATATTTTCCTAAGAGAAAGTGCGCTACCGAGTAACAACTCGTAAACCACGCATTGCCATTATTTTCCATAATTCGAGCGCCCGTTTTTCAACTTTTACTCGTCTCAGAAGTATTAATCTTTGATAAGAATGAATAATTTCCAAGGAGCAAACCGGTTGATGCCGAATAAATCACATTATTTCATCAACAAAACGTGTAAATAATTAATATTGTAATTAAAGTGATCGCCCTAGCGTAAAAATCTTGTTACTGTAATATATATATATATGTTTGTGATGTATATATGTATAGGAAGTGCATAGTTATTGTTAGCTCTTCCTAAATTAAATTATTAGTCTAAAATCAATAGCGCACTTTATAAATTAATCCTACGAGACCTCTTGAAAATGTGCAACATGTACAGTACAATACTGTATTCAATACAGTACAGTACACTTTTATACAGGAAGAATTTAATTAAAATGTGTACAGATGTACAGCATGCTTCTATGTATAGCTTTTATGTATATATATGGCATCTATTTAATGATACTTATTTAGTTTTATTCATTAAACGAATTCTGGTAACTGGATACTGAAGTAGTTAAATGAATTAAGGATTCTGTGACGGAGAAACGTGAATTCTGATCATCTTATTGTTCGAATCGTGTGTTTTAAAAGACACTTAAAAAGTTCTTCCTACAACTTATATGTTTTTTTATTTGTATATTATTTTTTTGTTCCCTTAAAAACGGGATATTTGAAAACTTATTGCGGTAACTGGAGTTTAAATCGATTTATAAGAAAAGGTCAAGGAATTGTATCGTAAGCTGCAGCACCGAGATTGCAATTGTGCTTGGATATTGCACGTTTAATCTCTGTCAAATCTAAAAATATCGATGTCGGATGCAACACCAATAAATGTTATTTTTTTCTTTGTTCTTTTTTAGATATTATTATTCTTTAAGTGACAATGCACTCTTTCAATGAGATGAAATGGGGAAGAGAGAGAGAAAAAAAAATTAAAAGTTAAAAAGAATCGCGTCGAGTTTTAAACATTCTCTTCGTCTACTCCTCCAATCTTTATTGTTTCATTATCTGCTCAAATCTTTTCAATGTCTCTCTGAGCGCTCATCAATTATTTATAAATGAGCATCTTGGGTGTCATAATTGAGATTCCAATCAAGTCGACTTATCTTTGCGTTTTAAACAACAATTTAGCTGATCGATCACTACAATGAAGTCTTCTTTAACAAAATCCGAGACCTTCTCTCTTCTTCTTGACGCTCTTTCGCTAATGAGTTTATTTGTTTTGGATAACTAGACTCTCTCTACTCCAAAATTAGCTCCCTCGCCTAGCTCTAGGGTGATCCGACTGCTTCTTTCTTTATCTAACACGAATATATT
Source organism: Centruroides sculpturatus (assembly GCF_000671375.1). Taxonomy (NCBI): domain Eukaryota; kingdom Metazoa; phylum Arthropoda; class Arachnida; order Scorpiones; family Buthidae; genus Centruroides; species Centruroides sculpturatus. Next base: position 630,863 of record NW_019384605.1, on the reverse strand, counting down.
TACATAAAGACCATCTATAATGTGTTGTAAAGGTCTCTATACATATTCATAGCCGCGGACGGACAAAAATGTTATTTAAAAATTAATAAATTGATAACGGAGTAGATGCTCGAGTAATGTCAAGTCTTAATATACTGCATCGTCTTAGGAGAAGGTCTTAAAATTAAGGAATGATTTCTTGATGTTTTAATTAGGAAAACATCATTCAATATTCGATATTAAAAGAAAAAAAAAAGTAATCAAGTTGGCCCACAAATGCATTACTTAATTCATCGCTACGATGCACAGTGATGCTGATGCTCTTTAAATTTATTTTCCGGCTTAAGAGTATTAAAAATTGTTAAAATTGAGGAAAACATGGCTTATAAATCTATATTAATATTCAGTAATATATAAAAACGCATTTTTTACTATTTATTCACGCACTAATAATCAGTCATGCAAAGGAATCAAGGACGAATATACACCTACTAATTTTTTTTCTCTCTCTTTTAGTGGTTGAAGTTATAGAGAGTGTCAGATGGATGATGTTATCTCAGACGATACATTCATCTATACTAATTGAGAATTAAAATAATTAGGTCGGGCAAATTGCCAACTCGGTTGTGTCATTGGAACTGTGCGCATCGCAAGAAATAGGCTATATATTAGATACATATTAGTATATTAATGTAGTACGATACGTATACATATAATGTTCGTGCAATGTCTCCGCCAGTCCAGCGATTCGACCCCATTCTAAAGAGATAAATAAAATTTCCTCCGGAAATATTAAAAATTAGAGTTTTGATGGTTTAATTAAGACTGAGAAAATGATAAATCGGAGCGTTTTCTAAGAATGTCATTCCTACAATTTAATTATCGTCTCGGAAATGTTCATCCTGTGTCTGATTCGCACAGAACAAAGAGGAAAAGTGAGATCTTTTATCAAAGTATGTTCGACTCTAGTTTCTTGTAAAGATGTATTAACTATCACACGACACGATCCAAAACTCAGTTAACCCGTTTAATATAGTTTCTATTAATAAAAATTACTTAGAATGAAATCTTTCCTGTTACAAATGTACAAAATTATAATACATCGAAGCAAATCTAAGTTATTGCACCCTAATTTAGCAAAAATTCTCACTCCATTTTCGCCGTTTCTCGTCTATCAAGCGAATATTTGACTAAATTATATAAAATAAGTCTCAGTTAACTAATTTTTGGGCCACTATGCATACGTTTCAAAAAGGCTATAGTGCAGATTTATATAGAATTCTCATAATAAATTCAGATAAAACGTGCATATGAATCTTAAAATTAATCAATAAATCTGATTTTCCGTTGCCATATATTATCATTCGATTTAAGGAAGGTTAGTTTAGGCTATATAAATTTTTTTTAAAAAAATGTTAATAAAATAATAATTATTCCCTTTTACCGAATAGAAATTAAAAATCAAAATTATTCCTTCATTATTTTAGTATCAATATTTAATAAAATTTCTCATTTGTTATCTTACAAATCTAAGAAGGAAAAATTAAAACTATTATATAGATGTTCGATGGAGCAGGATATTTGACATCAAAATTAAAATTGAACATCATTCTATTATTTAAAATAGCCTATTAATAAGAAACTCTGATTATAAAATACTTGGTAGAAATAACATAAAAATTATAAGCTAAAAAAAAAAGGTTGCAGATGCTCCTATCATCGAACGTTTCTGTCATTTAATATGCACAAAATACTTTGCTTATATTCTATAAATGAGAAAAAAAAATTACACATCTAACAGGAAAATGTTTAACAACTACAATATCTATAAGAAAAATTAACTTTGCACCAGGAAAAATGTTAATATCTATACATTGTTCCATCATTCAAATATAGAAATACGCGTAACTTTGACCTTCATATTTTTATAGAAGTATCAGAGTTATACTCATTTCTATATTTTAACAAATCTTAAACTAAATTATAATTATTCGTGCTACCATCAAATGGTACAGTAGAATTGCTCTTTTTCACCTTTCTAAACAGAACTAAGAAGACTGCTACTTCATCAGTGTGAAGGCCAAACTATATCGCGTAACATTTAAAACACGTTAAATATCTTAAGCGCATTGTTTGCAATCAATTGGTTAAACAATAACCACTTCTATTATTAATTTAAGATGAAATTTTAATATTCTGATTAGAAAATAATTGCGATTTTTTGTATGCAACATTGCTGAATTTCTTCGATTTGATGAAGCAATTCTATATTTAATAACGTTACGAATTAACAAGAAAAATGAATGGTAAGTAAAATACATTATCGAGTAACGTATAGAATCGAATTTATTCAATAAAAATATTATTATTTTAAAAATAATAATAATTTTTTTTTGTGTGTCGGATGACAGGTCATGTCCTAAATTGCATACGAAACGTGACTCCTAACTAACCATTGGCGATATGCAAGGTATGGCTAATTGATCAGGGTCATGCACATCATTATAAAAAACCACGCAGCTACAGTGGATATATTATATAGAAGAGTTGTTATTGTCGTTGGCCCTCTCCGAAATGATTCTTTTTTTTTTATTTTAAACTATTATTAATACATTCGTCCGATCGAAACCTTATTAAATATCTGGGTCTCGAAGAATTTCCTTTGCTTTTCTTGTATTCTAATTTTAGAATTGCGTCTTTAATTATTTTTTTAAAATTTAAAATGATAAGCTCCCTCTTCTCCTTCTCCTTATTAATTTATGTTAACAATTCAAATATATTTAGCGATCTAAATGGCTGGTAAGAACCGTTTCAATTTTTAAAAAAACGTTCTAAAGTTTTCAGAATTTTGGGTACATAATCCGGTATTTTTCCTCAAATCCTCCATGTTTTTTTTTTGTTTTTAAATTTGTTTTTAAACTGTCAAATTCACAAACTAGCGAATTTTCTTGACTTTTTTTTTACACTAAAAAGAAGTGTTTGTTTAACATTATCCCAGTTAAAAAAGGGGGCAATATTCTAATTAAACGAAATTCTTACTTCCAAAGCTGTTGTCAATACTTTATGAATAATTCGACAGCTTTTTACTGGTAAGCGAATGCAGTTGTTTCGAGATTTGTTGNAACTACTCAAAATACTAGGCTAAAGAAAGGCCCCCTTTCCTTTCTTTGCATAGGAAAGGAGGTGAGACGATAAGAAAAAGGAGAAAAGGTAGAAAATTCGTGTGATTCTATTTTTAAAAATGACGTCAGGATAGAGACACCATTTTTAAAATTAACAAAAGAGATATTGTTGATCCGCAAAGAATATATATATTTTTTTCCACAATTATGAAATTGCTTTTTGAAAATTAAAACAGGTAAATTAGGACAGGACCCAAATTTTCTAACGTTTTTACACAAAAATTTTTATGCAGCGATAATTCGACCTATTTAAATAACACTTCCTTTTATCGTCACGTGTTTTCAAGTTTAACAACCCAAAATTTACAAATATCGAAACGATCGTCGATTATCTTTAGTTAAACCACGCGAAATTTTAATTATCTTTAAAGGAAGTATAAAATAGTGTCTTTCTTAAATTTTGGTAAAATTCTAACTCCATTTTCGTCGTTATTCGTCTAACAAGCGAATATTTGACTTTTAATTAAGTTTTTTAAAACATTTTTAGGAGCTCATATCCCCGAACGGAATCCAGGTTTTGATATTGTGAGGATGAAGGAATGCGGTTGTTTGCTCGACTAGACTTTTTCAAAAAATAAGTGATTTACATAAAGTGGAGATGCAACATTTCGATTTTCTGCAGCTTGGCTGAATATCAACACTTTTCCCTTTAAAGGTATCAATTTTCTGCTTCTTTAAATCCATAGAATGTATCTCCACTCCGATAAAATTTTATTTCTTATGAACTTCAATATTTTTGTTTACTGTGGTTAAAGCAGAGGATAGAGGGAGAACTTTTTATTGTATCCCAAACGATTCACCTATGTAAAGGTTATTAAACTTGATTTTATATCTCTCCGAAAAGCATATTCCTTTTGAAACACTCCGGAGGAGGCACTTGAAGGAAGAAGAACGTTATGATATCCTAACAATCCGTCTGAAGGAAGTTAAACAGCCATTACAATCCGACCAAACTGACTTCTAACTAATTTTTTGAAAAAAAAAGAGCATAAATTATACCTTATCTTCTCTAAAAATTTTCAAACTTCCTACAATATGCAATTGTCCTGAATGCAGATATACAAAACATTCCCTGTAGTATTTACGAAGGAAAATTCTATTGATTTTATATATATATATATAAATATAAAGTCGTAACTGTGTAAATACGTAACGTTTTATCCATAAATAAGATACTCACCAAGCAAATCGCCAGATGATGATCCGAATTTATTTAACAATTTTATGCAATGGATTGTGAAAAGATTTATCGTTAAACTATTTTAAAATTCTGCATTAAAAATATGTTTAAACAGTAACAAAAAGAAAAAAAAAATGCGGTTACGCAAGGAAAGAATCCGCTTAAAATCATATTTTTATGTATACTTTTAGAATCTTCTATTAGGAAGAGGCATTTATTATTATTATTTTTTTTTTAAATTCACATTTCTAAGCTATTATTCTTAATTGGTTGGCTTAAGGACACGAAAATATATTTATTTAATGTTACGAATCATTCATATGCAGTTATGTATAAACAAACTTTATAAGGTTCGATCTCGCTAATGTCCTCATTACGTCAGCATTAGCACTGTAACGATACCTTTAGCATGAATCACTAATGCCACAATTAAATTATTAATATACAAAAGAGATGTTGTAATATACGAATTGTTAATACGTCACGTGACAGCCCCACCGACGTAACAGTAGAATTAGAATGCAGTGTCGAGGAGGAAACGTTTCAAAGGCATTTTAATTTTCTTCCGCGCTCATTTTAATATGTTTTAATAAGAGCATACAAAGAATAAATATATTTGTTAACTATTTGTAGGGATTATACACGACCTATTTATATATATATATATATATATAAGAATATATATTTTCCTCAGTCAACGGATATAATGAAAATCTACCATTATACCACATAAATTTTGTTAGCATTGAGGAAGATGCACGGAAATTGTCTCATGGCCTGTTGCTCTTCTATGACATTTCCGTGTACAGATTCTGTCATGTGCACACCGTGCTTTAACACATCTAAATAGCCATTCTGGCCCGGAATATAGTCTCTCGTACTCGATATTTCCTTCCTATATACAGTATATATTTATTAAATCATCAAAAAATAATTATTTAATTCGGTTTCTTAAAATTCAATTTACATTTCTTTTTGTTAGAAGTGATTTAAAAAAAAAACAACTTTTTATTCTCTTTCTCTTAATTACAAAAATTCACGTAAAGCGATGATTATTCGTAATTGTTTTTTACAGCTAATTTACGCTCTTTAATTAAATTAAAATTAAATAATTAATGCAATATTTTTTTATTAATTAATTTTTTTAAAAAAAATTCGAATATATTTATTTATTTTCTAGATATACAAATTTGTTTAATAAACAAATAAGTTAAAAGTAATTAAAAATTTTAATCACAAAACTTAATTTTTGTTATTAAAATTTTTTTTAAATTCATTTTTTCTGTGTTAATATTACTTTTTATTTTTATTATTAATTAAAATTTAAAAAATTATTTAACATTTTTGCGTGGAAGAATAATTTATATATTTTATTTATTTTTATTTTTTTTTAAATGATTAAACAAAGGACCCAATTGGTAGATTGTGTGCTTAAACTCCTCGCAACTTGTTATCCTGCATAATGATATATTATTTTACATTCCTGTTTATTTTTAAAATAAATAAATTAACTTGTATAAAAGCTTTATAAATATAACATATTTTAATATTAATTAGTTAAATAGTGAAAAATAAATGAAAGTTTCGTTTATACTTCCTTATTCTAATGTAATCAAAACACGTATCTCGACCGTGAAGATAAATAAGAAATTACACTTTAACGCGGATTTATTTACTTATAAAATAAAACAAGGCGATCGTCATCATCATAAAACGAAAGAAAAATATAAATTTCAAATTTTGTTTTTATATTTTTTTAAGTAAATGAATATAATTTCGGTGTAATTTATTACTAAAATGTGTGAGTGATGATATCGGATTTTATGCGCTTCGTTTAAGATTTAAATAAAAAACAAAGGAAATTTTATCTTCTTCATCATCATTATTATCATTATAAAAGGAAGATATTTAAGTTTATATAATTTTATCCTTAAAGTAAGCAGCGTTAAAATAATCCATTAATAGTGTGAGCTAACAAATTAGATTTAAGAACAGTTTTATAAAGTAATTCGTCTTTTTTTATGTATTAAAAAATTAATTATAACTATTTAAAAATGGAAAATAAAATAAATAGATCGTATTTAAAATTATTACCTATTAATTAGCCATATAATCGCGCCTAGTTTATAATAATAAAATCACTGAATGAACCAGAGTGGCGGAGTTAAGTACCCTATTACATACCTGTTTCGACGTATAAATATTTAAAAAAAATGATGATGATAGCATCATCATCATCTAGTTTTATTATTTTATAAACATCTAAAAACTCGTTTATCATAAATCAGCAATTTTCGTATATTTTATACGGCATTTTTTCCGATAAATATTTAAATATGGCTTACATTTGTTTCGTTTTATGATGAGATGATTCGTGATTTATGTCGTTATGCGATGATGAAAATGTTATCATCATCGTCATCATCATTATAAAAATAGCAATTATAAGTGTATTTTTTATATTTTATCCGAAAAAAAACCGAATAATTGATTTATATCAATAAAATCGAGGATGATCAATCACGGTGATTATCGTTGGGATGAATTTTAGGAGTTCTATTGTACGCGTGTTTGCGGGTCTCATAACGTCGAGTCCGAGTGAAGAGAGCTGAAAATTAGAGCGACAAAACTTGCTCGAGATAGTAAAGAGTACATTAAGGGTGTAGTCGGTATATTAAGGTTAGTAATAACAGGATGTTGAATGGAGAAGAGAGTACGGGATTGCTGGAATTACCTCGTAAGAACAGTCGTAAAAGTTTTGGCAAGAAGAGAGAACTGATGTCGCCTTCTCTTTATAATAAGCTGGCAAACCAATATATGCGGAAATGGTAACCGAAAAATCGATTTAGAAAAAAGTAAAAATCGTTCTTAATAAGGCTGATTTATGAAGTAATAGGTCAAGGCTGACGTTGTGCAAATAGAAAAATAATAATAAGTTTTATAAAAGTTTTTCTAATTGGTTGTAAATCGTATTTATTTTTCGTTAGATTTCCTGTAAAATAGTGAATATTTCTAGTTTTATTCGCCTTATTGTTAAAGCTTGAAAAATAAAGAAGAAGAAGAAGAAAAAAAATATGTTAACATAAATGTAAATAGGGATATTTATGTTTTGAAATATTCCTAGAAGACTGCAATTTATTCTCGACTTGTTTAATGGAGAACGATCTACACATTTCATGCTGTTACAAGGCTATCGTTGTTGAATGATATTTTCACAGCTGGTAAATGCTGGAGATTCGATAGGTCGGTTTAAAAAGTAACGCATCCCAGTTTATTCTCGTCTCCTGCTTTTACTTGTTGTCATCTGGTACTTCCTTGTTTAAGCTTTATTTCCTTGTCGCTATTTTCGGGTATTCGTTTTGTAATGATGTTTTTCTTGTAAGATGATTAAAAATAATAATAATAATCCACTTGCTTCATCCCATATTCGCCTTTTGCAACAAAATTATTTATTAAATATTATGTTGCAATGTGGTTCACTCTAGGGCGTTAACATTGAAATTTTACGTGTCGTTGCAACACTGTTACAGCTTTAAAAAAATCGTAGGTTCATCCGGAACCACCGAGGATTTTTAGCTATGCAAAGATAAATATATGCTTATTTGTTTTGTGATTAATATAGATCTCGGCCCTCCTACATTTAAACGACAGGAAGAATTCTGCAATCCTTTCTACATACTAGTGTAACTGTTCGAAAGAAAGATTTGTCAAAGTATAAATAATTTATTAAATGTTTATGCATATATTTTTTTAAAATATAAATAAATAAATGTTCGGCTTGTTTGTTTGTTACTTTATTAATGAAGATATCAACTCTGTTATAAATAATTAACTTAAGAATTTTGTAGATACCTCCCAGCCGGTTTGATTCTAACTACAGTCAGTTCAGCAGTAGGGGTTTTGGGTTATTAATAACAGGTTTACCAGATGTCTTATTAAAATTAACTCTAATCAAGGATAATATTTCGTTAAAATAGTTTATAAATTATGCTATTATTAACTAATCCTACGCTATTCGAGTCATATAATACGAACTTTTAAATCAAATAAGTTTTAATGGTAATGTGTTTATGTTTTAAGCGTTAAAAAAATAATTTAATTTTACAGATATTTTAACAAGTATCAGCTGGGTGATATTGTTACTTGTCTTTCAAGCTCTACAAATAACCTCTCTTGTAATTCTACTCTGCAGAAAAGTCAATTCTTGATCGTATTTATTTATATAAACGCCATTAGTTAGATGATAAAGAATCGGGGAGATATTAAACAGAAACCGTTTCGTTGTTGCGGAGGTGTGTTTATAACATCTCCGATCACCTTTGTTTACCTCATCTGAGGTGATTTACAATGTGTTTGTTCGAAGCAAGAGTTATTTGGAATATTTCCAATCGCGATTCACGTCCTTGCTCATTAATCCATAGCAACTTATAACATTATAACTGCCCCGGACCTATTCTATACCCCTTCTCAAGGACGGAATCGTATATTAATTTCATATTATCCGGACTATATTATAAAATTTTATTATCGTTTATCATCTTAATGATAATTCGTGACGTCACTGGCTCGACGTGATCTGCAAATTTGAATGATTCGGCTTGATAAACGTTCTCCTTCGGTCTGGTTATGCTAATTGGCAGGAGGTGTGCCGACAGTTGCCTAATGATAATTTTATTAAGGATGATAGACTGCCTGATAATTCTCGTTTATGATGTTCTGCTTCTAATATACAGTTTAATATGACATTCGATGAGTTACTGCAAATTAAAATAGATTTTAAATAATTCTCTCGTTTTACGCCATTTTTCATCTTCGTGATTATAATGAATCTTACGATAGAGCAGCGTTAAATGGGGGAGAAAAAAAACGCTAATTTTCGGGAATACGAGTGCTTGTTTACGATTGTTATACCTGATAAGTAAAGAAAATAAATGATAACGAAATTATTTATTTATTATATAAGTGGATAATAACAGAAATTAAGCCGTTATAATCGTGCCTACTTGTTACGTGAGATAATTTTTCTTCTCTTTGACAACTGTTAAATTAAGAATTAAATGTCATTTAACTGCTGAAAAATTAAAAACGTTCGAATGTAAACTCGTTTCTTCATAATAAAAATTTTATTTTCCGGATATAAACACATTGGCTGCATTTTATCCTAATAAAAATTTAAGCGTTTCAATAAACAACAAGTTAATTTTTAATGTACAAATTTTTAAAAAATTATACGTGAATTTTTTATTTAATAAAATTAAAAATATTTACAAATTTTTACAGAAGGAAAATAAATCTAAAATATATACAGTATTTAATAATTTACAGGAAGAGATCGGAGAAAAAAATAATCAATTATAAACCGTGTCAAGCTTGCTTAGCTTTAATTTTTCCTTATTGCTAGGCGTGTACGCGTACACACACACGCAAATTTTTTAGGTTATTAAGTAATAACCCTCTTGAGTATCAAATACAAGATGGTAATCTGGTCGAAATTGCCAGCGAAACATTTTAGTAATTTAGAAAACATTAACCGAACTACACATATCAATAAAGCAATTTTCGACTCTTTGACAAGTGATTGCTGCACTTGCAGACCTTGTAATTCAAACTAGTCACATNCAAATTTTTTAGGTTATTAAGTAATAACCCTCTTGAGTATCAAATACAAGATGGTAATCTGGTCGAAATTGCCAGCGAAACATTTTAGTAATTTAGAAAACATTAACCGAACTACACATATCAATAAAGCAATTTTCGACTCTTTGACAAGTGATTGCTGTACTTGCAGACCTTGTAATTCAAACTAGTCACATTCTAACAATTTTTGAGGACAAATGGAAAAAAGTAAAATTGCTGTTGTTACTCTCGACATGCGGGAATGGACAGCTGCATTGGATCTAGCGCCTTGTGGACCTTCTTTCTTCACGCATCATCGAATTTTGGAAAGCATTCTGAAACTAACCGCTTTTCTTTACTCTTTTCCCCCCCTCTTCTGGCGTCGCTTAATGTAAAAACTACACATAGAAATCTTATAAAAGACGTAATTTACCTGATTTATTTTATATATAAGCTAGAATGCCAATCAAAGTGAAGTTTTTCCTTCGGGGTTTATTGGTTTTTATGGCTTTTTACTCGTCGAACAATTGCCTACTTCTTCTTCTTTTTTTTTTTTTTTAATATTAAAAAATATTCGTTAATATTCATAGCTTTATCTTCGATATGTTGATAAGGAGAAAGGCCGAAGTTTAAGTAATTTTAAAAATTTATTTATTAATTTTAAATTTAAGTTATGAATGTTGTCAAGTAAAATACGCAAAAAAAAGGAGATAAAATGGATTTTTAATTGTTAAATCTTGAAATAATATTACAAAATTAAATTATTTTGTATCGAGAAAGAGAAGGCGATAAGCATTTATCTGATAATGGAAATTATTCAGTTACTAATAAATAAGCTGTTATCCCTTATAATATGCCGTAATGTCATAAAAAAACGGTAAGATAATTTCAAACAGACAATAATTATTACGTCACAATCGCATAACAGTTTTATAGCGCATTCTTTCGGTATAAATTTTTAAAATTGAAAGCTTCACGTTTATTACGTCACAATTTTTATTTATATTTCACAGAACAGTTTGAATTAAAAATAAAAATAAGAAATAAATACGTCAGAGATGTGTCGAGTTTATTTTCGACTATTAGAGGAAAAATTTTTTAAAAAAATCGATATATTTACAATAGTCAAAAATATACATTTTTATATATTAAAAATTTACATTTAAATAAATAAACTGTGTATAGATTTAAGTATATTTTTTATTATTATTTTTCTTTTTTTTTTTTACTCTTGGATATTGACTCGTAAAAAGCAAAATAAATTTCGACTCGATTAAAGCAAAGTGAATAGATTTGAATAATATTCTTCCAGGCGCATTAAAAACAAGTGATGCGATCAATTTGGAAAAAAGATACTCTCATTTCCCAGACGAATCCGCTATTTGCCTTATAACATGCAAATGGAGCGATATGCCTTGAACACTATCAAATATTTCTTTTATTTCTCGCTTAAAGAGGAATTTAATATTTCTCTGATATTTTTATTCCATACACTTTTACGTATAAACGAGGATTACTTCTAATTCGCCTTACTTTCAAATTAACTTATCAATTATTTCTCTATTTTTAAACATGATTCATGCTTAAAAATAACAATATTAATCACAACATTTGTCAAAGTATAAATAATTTATTAAATGTTTATGCATATATTTTTTTAAAATATAAATAAATAAATGTTCGGCTTGTTTGTTTGTTACTTTATTAATGAAGATATCAACTCTGTTATAAATAATTAACTTAAGAATTTTGTAGATACCTCCCAGCCGGTTTGATTCTAACTACAGTCAGTTCAGCAGTAGGGGTTTTGGGTTATTAATAACAGGTTTACCAGATGTCTTATTAAAATTAACTCTAATCAAGGATAATATTTCGTTAAAATAGTTTATAAATTATGCTATTATTAACTAATCCTACGCTATTCGAGTCATATAATACGAACTTTTAAATCAAATAAGTTTTAATGGTAATGTGTTTATGTTTTAAGCGTTAAAAAAATAATTTAATTTTACAGATATTTTAACAAGTATCAGCTGGGTGATATTGTTACTTGTCTTTCAAGCTCTACAAATAACCTCTCTTGTAATTCTACTCTGCAGAANATGTTTGCAACTCAAACGATGAATTAGTTATTTTCATTTAATTCAATTCATGATTCGAAAATTTTAATTCATATCTTAATAAGTTTGAATTGTAACTATAATTATTAATTAATAAGTGTTGAATTATTACAATTGTTTACATTTTATTGTCATTAAACCGACGTAAAATTCTTAATTATCATTAATTTGAACGCTTATCGTAAATTAATTTTAATTATTGAATATATTGAATTTTAATTATTTTAATTATTGCATATAATTATTGTTTGATTAAATATAATTTTCTTTTTAAAATATTTTAGTTTAATTAAAAATTCTGAATTTAAATTTAAATTGAATGTTATATATAGGTCTACAGTTTAAGAAAATAATACATTATTTTAAAAGAATTTTCTTGGTTTAAACTTTGATTTAAACCCGTTATTTATCTACGTAAAGTAAAAAATGCGATAATAAATCAATATAAGTTTTATTTTATTAAACTGTTTTGTTACTTAATTAATCAAATCTCTGATATTTTTGTAGATTTGTGTAAAAGCATCTGCAAAGATTCTTTCTGGAAAATAACAGACCTTCCGAGAAAAGAAGTAAAATTAAAAAATAATAAATAAAAAAAAAATAGGTAGAAGTAACTTTTCATTTAAAAGGATTCATACATAGCTAACGCTTGAGACTTAATAGGAAGTGAAAGTGTCTAAAATAAAGGAACAAAATGTCATTGATTTGTTTCTTCCTCCTTCCCTCTCTCTCTCTCTCTTTCTCTCTTATGTTTTAGCAAGAAATACATTTTAATCTCGATTATATTTTTATTCGAAGAATATGGAAAAATCTTTCTAAAGAAGTAATCTGTTTAAGTAAATGCTTATATAGAGACTTATTTGTGTGCATGACTCCCTCCTCCTCCTCCTCCTTCTTCTATTCCTCCTTTTTTCTAACAGCTGAAAGCATTCTTTTCATAAAGTGTAGTTATCTTGTGATGGATGATTAGCATTTGATGCTTGACTTGCGGATTTTGACACGTTAACCTTAGATATATCCGGGATATTAGGTCATTGTTTAATCTTGTTGGTAATGCAGGAAATGACGTTTGTGCAAATTAACGGATGCTCAATCACTTAAGTTAAAAAATAATAATTCAAGTATTTATATTAAAATAACTAAACGAAAAAAATTAATTTCAAAATTCAATAATTTTTTTTTCTTGCCTTTTTTAAGTGAAATTTTTACTTATTTATTTGTTAAATCGTGAGGCTGAGTCGTTATAAAGAGGTTAAGTTTAATTGAGAACTTTATGTAATAGAAAATGTGCCAGGAAATTTCAAAACACGAATAAATGACATTTTCAGAAATCTTTTATATGATGGAAAGTTAAAGTTGTAATCTTGCAAAATAAATAAATAAAAAATTATTATTTAAGTTCTCGAACAATATTCTTTTAATGGCCATCTTTTGAAAACTTGAAAAGAGATCTTATATGATGAAAAGATTCGTAAACACTAGTAGATCGTAAAATAACGTTTTAAAAGTGCTTTAAGATCTAAAAATATTATAAATTTTAGACATTCTCTTAGCAAATATCGATAATTGCACGCTCAATACAATAAAATATTCAAAGATTTCATTATAAATTCTGTAAGAAAAAAAGAAAAAAGAAAAAAGAAAAAAGAAAAAAAGAATTAAAATTATTCCGCTAAATTTTTTAAAAAACATTTATAGTCTCTAATTATCTGTTTCTGTATTTAACACAATGGGGCCAATAACCAGGGTGGCCCTATTAATGATATCTTCTGTGTAATATAAATCTATCGCTTGCCTCTTATCTGATCCGAAGTGCATTAAGACATTATTTAATTGCCGCTTTATCTTAAAACAAATCTTTGTCACTTTAATGTCGGAATCAAATTTATACGCGAAAAATTATCAAGTAGCTTTTATGGAATGACGAAACGACAGTAAAATAACATTTATATAACGTTTAATTTCGACCATAATTGGAAGTCGTGTTTCCGAAATCCTTGAGTGAATAATAATCCTTGAGTCGAGGTTTTTCAATTAAGAACAACGATGCCATTAATGAGGTTTTTTTAGAGCGAGAAATATTTTTACATATTTTATTTTTAATTCTAAATAATTGACATACTTTAATACAATAAAATTTAATTATGTATATATATATTTAATTTTAAAATGTTAGATTTTTTTTAAAATAAATAATGAAGAATGTTTGAAAAATATTAATTTCAAAGCTATGTCAACAGTTTTGTTTCACTTTATAGCTTTAAAGGAGTGGTCGAACTTTATCAGGGGTGTGCCATCATGTCAACTTGGTATCAAAGTGCCACTTGTAAAATTACATCGTAAAAACTGTAAAAAATAAAAATAATAATAATAATGGAATGTGAAAGGATTACACAATTGAACATTTTTATTATTTTTAAGGTGCGCCTCTTCTCTTTTCCCTCCTCTCTTTTATTTAATTCAGATAACTGCATAAAAAGAGATTTTTAAAAAATGTTGTTTTCCTAACATTCAATGACTGCAATTTGCAAGTTGCTTTGGCTGCTTTTAAGTTTTATACCTTTTAAAGTAATAAAAATAATAAAAATGGTAATAACATGTTTACGTGGATTTTTTTTAAGAATGAGTTAATCATGTGTGGAAGGTATTTTACTGTAAGCAAGAATGAAAGTAAATATTTAATTAAAGAAAACAAAGTCTTTAATGTATAAGCTAAACCCATTATATTCTTTTAAGTTAACAGAATCAACATTCTCATAGTTCCAAGGTTAACGAGATAAGAGAGAATGACAGAAGAGTAAAAAAATGCCATTTCTACTTGTTCACCTTATCAATTCACCAGGTGAGGCACAACATTTTAAAGGACAGCACACGAGAAATGCATGGCAGCAGCGGGAGATACGAACATTTTTAAAATGCTCTAAAGATTTTTCATTTTTCAAAATCGAATGTTATTATAATTGAAGGGATTTTCTTTCGGATGATTCCAAAGAGCGGATCTTTTTATTGTTGTTGTAATGGAATATGCAACGTGTCTGCAGGCATCGAGCCAATTAATTATAGATTTTTGTTTGAAAAAATCTCCGGTAGAAGTTATCACCTTTCATCCTAGCGGCAGTGTCATCTATTTAGTTCTAATTCCACATTACCAGTCCCTTTGGACTATTCGCACGCAACTCACTAGCCACAGATTACTTGTGTAATAAAAGGCTATAAAGATAAGGTTAAGATTACTTCCACTCCTATCATTAACAAAGTATTGGACTTAGTATAAGCAAAACTACTTAACACAAATTTATTTACCGGAATATGTGTGGCTTCCAATTTTTTGTTTTATTTTATTTTATTTGATTTTATTTTTTTTGTTTAATGTTTCGAGGAAGCCTAAAAATTATCGCGAATCTCTAAAACCCATCTAATTTTCTTTGTACCAATCAAATCGTATATAATAAGGCTTCTTTTTTGTTTTTCGTCTGAGAAATTTTTTCCTGAATTTAATCTTGAGCTGTGACGTCATATATGAGTTTCTAGCATGGAATTTTAAAACGTTTCATTCGCAATAGAGGGAGTTACAGTCTTATGAGGCAAAATGGCCACATTGATTCCTTGTTCTGGACTGTCTCCAAGTCGGAAACTTTCACTCCAATGTTAGTTTTTTCTTTTCTTTTTTTATCTGTAGAGGAGACGTGTTCTTTCGATCGATAAAAGTCGCTCAATTCTCTGTATCCATTTAAGTCGTAATGTTGCTATATCTCAGTCGATGCATTCAAATAGAATAAAAATAAAAATAACGACTAAAATAAAATCAAAAGAGATAAATAAATAATAAATAAATAAAATTTATAATTACATTTCTAAATTTTTAATTAATATTCCTACAAAATATTCGATCGCTATATATGCATTTTAATGCGTTCCAATTTAAAATTTTTAAATTCAAATTTTTTAAATAGCCTAACGGGAATAGCGATGACGTAGGCAAAATTTCTATTCCCGATTGGACAATACCACTCGATTGAACGTCAATAAGCAGATATATAAAAGCTAAGAAAGATAGAAAGAAAGAAAGGGGAAAAAAAGAGAGAAATTCTTCCGGAAATGCGGAAAATCTTTTTTCCGCTTTTATGAAATGTAGACAGAAAATTTATTTAATGATCGCCAATCGATTCGTTGGCCGCAGGAATGGTTAGATGAGGGGAGAAAATAATTCTCTTCATTCTGTTTCACGTTGAATTCCCGAGGTGTCTGTGTTTTCTTCTTTCTCTCTTCTGTTTCTATTGATTTTGTTCCGGTTTGTTTTGCTCTCTTTCAGACTTCATTCTTATCAAAGCAGAAGGAAAAATCCATTAATAAGTCATTAAAAATTATAGAGAAAAAAAATTCGACTTTTATTAAAGCCATTTCACAAATATAATTACGTTTTAAAAAAGCATTTACGCCATGCCAAACAAATATTTAATACGTATATATATATATCAGAATTTTATTTATAAACTCTCGGTTTTTTTTTCTATCGGCCATCAGATAGATGAAGATGACAACATTCATCATTAAAAACGTTAACGAGGGAAGATATAACTGCTATATCAGGTCTGCACAACCTTGATGGGGTCTTCTTAGTATACAGAGTACCTTGACCTCATTTTTTAAATCACCAACAACAAAGCATTTATGCATTGCTCACAGTTCTATAGAACCGAATTAAATAGGTAACGACCCTTTATAGACAAACGGGTTAATGTGGTGTAACTAGGCCTAAAGTTTATTTTTAAGTTACATTTATTTAATATATACGTTTGTTTGTATGTTGGTTTCTTATATTTCTTCACTTGTTGGAAGTATTTTATTGGAAAGGAAGAAATTGTTGTGAAGTTGGAAGGAGGATTAGATCGACTATTTTAATTCTTCCACCTGACTTGTGCCTCTTACTTGAAACAACTTTCGCTTGGGTGGTTATTGAATTAGATGCCCTCAAAGCCGTTTCGGTTTTCTGTTTGTTTTTAATTGGAAAAGAATGCTTCGAATAACACCTAATATTATACTTTCTCCAGAGACATAAGTTTCGGTGATTAAACACGACTTTTCATTTATTTTTATTCGATTGGTAATGTTTTTAAACTTGCAGAAAGTTAGTTTGTATGTGCGTATTTACATAAATTTAATATATTTAAATGAAAATCCGCTTTAATGAAGTAACGACTTAATTTGCCAATTTTATAATTACAATTATTAAAACATATTTCGTAACGTGGAAGAATTTTAAATCTTTTTTTTTCCTGCTTATCAAACCTGTTAAAATTAATACTAAAGAGTTTTTAATTTTTTAACGAGTTTAGCGGTTTATTTAGCATTTTTAATAAAAAAAAAAGTTGTTTAATTTAATTAGCCCTCCATATTTACTAAAGCGGTTTTTAATAAGAGTAATTCAGAGGGATAAAAAGTGTAAAGATACTCCGTCTGACCCTACTCCGAACCAGATTATAAATAGCTCAACACGTTTATAATTGGAAGCATAATATTGTAAATCGTATCCAAAAAGCAGATCCCCCGTAAAAGTTTAATTTGGCACTTAAACTATCGAGATTTTCCTGTCCTAAATATAAATTTCTTCAGCGTCATTCGTCCTGCTTCATCCATCACTCAACTCAACATATATAATGGAATGATGACAAGAGAAATAGCGACCATTACAAAGGTCGACCCTTCCACGTGCTAACATTCGTCCCAAATTATCACTTCAATTGTCTTTGTCAAGTTTTGCTTTCCGACATCCCTTAGGCTGGCCAAAAATTGGAACAACTATGAGGAAATATGATTTTAATAGCGAATTTTCAAACGCATTGCTACATTTTATTTTCAATGTGTTCGGTGTTAAATTTCGTAGTTGGGTAAGAAAAAAAAAAGACATGTATTTAAATTAATTACTTTTTTTGATGTTGAAATTTAATTTCTTTTTAAGAATTTACTGAAAGAATTTTTGCGTAATTTTGAAGTTTTTTTAAATGTTTTTCTAGAAGGCCATTAAAGCAAAATTATCTCTCTAGTAATTATCTGAAGGCCTATAAAATACAATTTCCCTGATTATTATTTAGCTAAATTACAATAATTATAGAGAAATTTATCCAAAAATCCGATTGAAACTCCTTGATTTCTAGAAGAGATTCCGTAAACGAAATCAAAAATGATCAATTTCCAATTGGTAAATTTTAAATTTATCGTGGCGCCATCTGTCGAACGTCAAGAAAATACAGTGATTTTTACAGGAATCTCTGTCATTAATATTAACACATTAATTAATTTTTCGTTTCCCAAAGGGTTACTCTCTCCTACAACATAAAACTGTAACCTCCTCGGGGTATTAATTAGATTTATTCTACATCATTTAGAGCGAATGTGAAGGCAATGAATGGGATATATTCGATTAGGAGACGAAAATAAATATTTGGTCGAGAAATCTTTTTTTTTTTTTTTTTTTTTTTTTTTTACTTTTTTATCCTATGCCCATATCCAAGTAGATAGTTTGGTATTGACATTTTGGGCGTTTTAACACCCAAGTAAGGTTGCGTGAAGGAAAAGGGAAAAAATGATTGGAATATTGCGTGATCGATCAAAAGATTCGCTGACGTGTTTATAAAAGTGTAAGTACCAGTGTTGTTAGCATTTGTAGAGTATTTTTTCTTTATATTTTTCATTTTTTATTTTTTTATTTTTTATCCTTCGTTATTTGTCTTGCAGCTAGTTTTGAGAAAAGTTTCAAAAACATTTAAAATCCCTTAAGTATTCTTTTCTTTCTACAAATAAATGCAAATTTTACTAATGAAAACAGTCAACAAATGAGATTTTAATAAAATTTCATCTCTTTTTTTTCCCCTTTAGCTTCTTGTTCTTTTCTTCTAACAAATTGGGTAAATGTTAAATTTACAGGATATTCAATAAAATAATTTGTGAAAGGCCGAATTTATTTATGTTCTCGGAATAAGAACTAGACGAGGATCTTTAAATTTTCTTAATTTTTGAAAAAGTTTTTATATATATTTGAGATTTAAACTGTGAAGAAATAATTTTTTTAGAGCGTTAGAAATTTAAAATCTCTGAACGCCTGCAATGCACGCTTCAGTAAGCTACAAATATTCAAATTTTTAGTTTGGATAGGGGGAAAGTTTTTTTTTCTTGGAGGATCTAGTTGAAAATTTTGATCTAGTTTACTGGCAAGGGTATTCGTTAGAGTATAAGTGGAAGTACAACGTAAGTTGACTGATTTATGGTTAAAATGGGGAAGTGTTCTTTCATCTCGGAACATATACGAGCGACAAGAAAACCAGAACTGAAGAATCGATCTGGAAACTATTTTGCTCTTTCTGCGGTTCAAAGTACTCCGATAACTATTGTAGTCCAAAATAACAGAGGATGGCAAACCACACACACACACATAACTGGTAAGGCTCTTGTCTATTGTTCCCTTCTCTATTGTCAGATGCTATTGTAGATGTCTTGTGTTTGTGCGAAATCTTCAGGGTCGAGATTTTTAGATTTTTCCCTATTTCTTCGCTCAAAATATCTGACGAGCAAAAGAATAATATATATATACATACATACACACTAGCAGTGACATACCCTACCCAGGAGGGGGCAGTTTTGAGGAAGTGGGGAGGGAGAGAGAGAGATTTNAATTTCCAAACCGGATGATTGAGAGAGAGACTAATGGAAAGTTATTTCAGTTGTAAGAGGAAAAATAACGAAAATAACTTGAGCTTCTCGGTATGACAATTTGAGATTTCTTCCCTCGAAAAACTGTAATAAATCGTGCTGTAGTCGCTTTCGTTAGACAGGAAAAGATGATGCGAATTTATCAACACACACACACATAACTGGTAAGGCTCTTGTCTATTGTTCCCTTCTCTGTTGTCAGATGCTATTGTAGAAGTCTTGTGTTTGTGCGAAATCTTCAGGGTCGAGATTTTTAGATTTTTCCCTATTTCTTCGCTCAAAATATCTGACGAGCATACGAATAATATATATATACATATATTTTTTTTCTTCTTC
This sequence comes from Centruroides sculpturatus, assembly GCF_000671375.1. NCBI lineage: Eukaryota > Metazoa > Arthropoda > Arachnida > Scorpiones > Buthidae > Centruroides > Centruroides sculpturatus. Next base: position 610,743 of record NW_019384605.1, on the reverse strand, counting down.
TTCTTTCTAATATACATATTATTAAATTCTCGTTTAAACAACGATTAGAATTCTGCGGCATTTTCGAGATGATAATTTAAATATTTGTAATATCTATATTTAAACGAATACAAACAGGATGTAGGTTAATGGAATTCGTTTCTTTAAATCGAAATCGTTTCATTAATATCTAATTCTGTAAGAGACAAGAGAAAAAAGGGGGAAAAAACAAAAAAAATCTGCAACACTCTTGCCGAAAGCTAAGTGCAGCTGTTGACATTAGCTGAGCTGGTAATACCATCTCCCCTAACGAAAATACATCTGTAAACATTACTGTCTGGCATGCGCTGTTGATGCTTTTCTAGCTTTCTCTTTCTTTCCTTCATTACGCATGCTCGTAACGAGATTCAAAACAAGGAACTCATTCAGAGGTTCCCTTCCCGGAAATCGCCGATTAATCGAGTTAACCCTCATTTTTTTTTATAACCATTTTTCTTTTAAATCGACTGAAATCTTATTTTTCGTTTCGTAGTCCTTCGAACCTTGTTGTACGACAAGAATTAGTAATTTTTTTAAATTTAATTAATGCTAATCACAACTTATTTTGTAGTCTATTTTCTAATTATAATTAATCTTTAAGGGAGAAAAATAAAGAAAATGTCCGACGTGGCCCGAGCGAAAAGTAATAATAACAAACATTAAAATGGAAACTATATTAAAAGTCTGGTTATTTTAGCCTACCATTGTTACGTTTATCACGAAATGTCAAGGGGAAGGAGTGGGTTCACAGGTTTCTTGTAGTACGAGTATATATTTTCTGCAGGGTCTAAGAGAGTAACTGAAAAATTTGGTCCAAATCGGTCAAAGGGTTTAGAAGCGTATAGAGAACGAAAGGACATTGTATTTAATACATATATATATTTTATAGATACAAAGGAGTATAAATTATCAACGTGTTTCTAAAGAGCTGTTAAAATATAGTATATATGATTTCAATTAGTTTAATGCCATCATTATAAAATGTTATACATTTTAGACAATTTTTCCTCGTTTATAAATCATTTATGAAATCGTCTCGTAGTTTCATGCCAAAGAGATAAGATCAAAATATGTCTGCAGGATGTTGAAAACCGCGATAACGAATTTGATAGTAAAGTCGAGAATAATAAAAGTGTGTGGTTACGTACATTTAAATGTAATTGCATAATCGAAATCAATTTTAAATGCATTTCGTACGTTTTAAATTTAACAACACAATTCTTTGTCAAATTACCGTTAAAAGGTCGGAAAGAAAAAATAAAAATATACATTGTGTAGCAGATTAACTCGGAGAAAATAATTTAAAGAATTTCTTTTTTTAAATCCGTTTTTGACGTAACTGAAAAGTGAATATTTGTGTATTGTCAGATATGATCTCATTGCGTTTTTATGTCATGTAGGCGATAACATCCTTAATGTATATATAAAAAATTTTCGTCTATTTTATATGTTTAGCTTGTTTGCTATCGCGAAATTTCGACGATTAAACGCATTCTTCTTTTTTCTTTTTCTAGTAAACAGGCAATACTCACAAGTCGTGATGAAATACGGAGATTTGATTCCAGTCACGTGTCAAATCGATTTCACTTTTCCCGTCTCTTGATTGGTTGTCACCTATCACCCGGAGTCATTTTTTATAATCTCCTGCTAAGACTTTCTCGATCTTTCACAAAATTTGATACAAAGTTATTTTTTTGGAATTTTTTAAAAGTATCTTTTCTATTCAGTTCAGATTCCTGCTCTTCTCTTATATCTTTCCAGTTGTATAAAAACTTTTATCTCTTTTATTCCCTTAATACAGCGCGTTAATTAAACGAAAACTAAGTACGTTGCATTCTTTCACGATATTCATATTGATAATTTTATCAATATAAAACAATTCCAAGGTTATATATAAACAACCTTGCCTCGAGTGAATACAGAAAAATCTACGAAAAGGTAACTTCTGTCACATATGCTTATGTGCAAGGTCTCACGTCTCTACCTCACCTACGACCACTCTGCAACAAATCAAAATCAATTAAATACAGAATAATCTAAGCATAAACATATGCTGCATATATATTTCCTGGATAGAATTAATGTAGAAATTGAATATCTTTACAAAAACACAAAGTTATTACTTCAATAATAGATACAAATATTATTTTATTATATTTTTTTTAGATTTATAAGGTCCTAGAAACGCATTACCACTGTATTTTATATAAATATATGTAGAATAAGTGGGGATGAAAAAAGCTATCACGGAAAAATGAAAAATTTTCTTTACCAATATTAACTATCTGTATTGAAAAGGAACAAACAACTTATATTTTTTGATTCATTTTACTCAATTTTTTTTTCCTTTTTTGATAAATATTCGCTCTTGTTGTCCTGGCAATAGATTCCATTAGAAAATATTCTTTGAAAAGATGGTTCAATTACCTTCAACTCTGCTCCCATATCCACTTTATTGCATCTAACTCCTCCTACCAACATTTCTTTTACAATTACTTGTACCCAATCGATATTTCAGCTTTGCTTCTACAAAAATCACTTTAATTCTGAACAAATTTAAAACGGGAGAGAAAAATTATATAAATCCATTAAATGTGGTTTCTTAGTTCTTAGGTCTGGAGCAAACGTTTTATAAGAAAAAAAAAATTACATTTAGCTCAGACTGTTATGCTGACGTCCTCCACGACCACACCTTTCAGATTTACGAGTTTTAAAAATAGACAAAAATGTTTTAAGACGACGTTCTGTTAAATACGGAATTGTCTCACGTATATTTAGCCATAAACGAGATCGTATTATTATATATATATATATACTGTGTATATATATATATTTTTTTTACTGTATTGGAAGTTGAACCCGGATCTTCTGAAGAAACTTACTAAGGTCATGAGTTATTTGCCACCTGCATTATCGACGTAAAATGACTTTGAACGCTTCATTGATTTCTAACTGATCCAAACTCGATAACCATACTTTGAATTATTCGGAATATAATATAGTATAGCTATGTTAAAACATATATCTACACTACTCTCTTTAAATTTGAAATCGCTTTAAATATAAAAAAAAAATTATCATTTATGCCTCGAATAAATTAGATAATTAACTTTTAACTTATGTATTTTATTTACTGTGAGATTATAAAGCTATTCCTTCTCTCATTTTTTTTAATTTTGCAAATGGAACCGTGTCAAATGGGAAAATGTAGTTTTTCAGTTAACGTTTCTATAATGTTAGTCGTATGAGAAAAGAGTAATTCAAATTGGCCCTCATAGAAAGGTGTTTCTTTGTGTGTCACCGACATATCAAGTGGTCTAATACTGCTTATTCTAATGATAATTACAGCAGAAGAGCCATCATCTTGTCCGTGACGAGACCAGGAAAACTGGAAGTTCAAGGCTATCCAGCGATAGTAAAAGAAAAAGTTTCTATTATAATTCGAAAACCTTCAGCAAAAACAGTCGAGATATGAACATAAGATTTTTATTGAATAATTTTCTAGTCTATCATCAAATCTTTATGCCGCATAAACTCATAAATATTATTTGCGAAGATCACACGTTACCCCTTTTATTCGTGTATCAATGTGAATTATTAAACCGTAAACCATTGAGAAATATTTTACATTCAAAATTATAAAACCAGAAACCGTATGCCCCAATTACGCCATTTAAATTACATATAAACTAATTGTAATTTTAAATATATAAGTTGCATAATATATTAAAACTTTTAGTCAAATTTTATTCGATTTTATAAAAATATAAATAAAATTTATGTGGGAAGTAATTAATTATAAAAGAAATTGTTATTGATACGAAGCCTCAGAATTAGAAATTAATTTCCATACCAACGGATCACTTTCATACAAATTTCTCAAAAAAGATTTATTCTATAATATTTAAAACAATAATTTATTTTGAGCAGTTATAGATCGACTTTACAGGGCTCCCAGACACAGAAGATTGGAGGCCCTCTACATAATTTCACATCACAAACTAATAAACTCTAATTACAGCTGTAGAATGATTTATAAATTATGAGCTAAAATTGCAATGGTAATTTTACCATTTATTTTTACCAATTTCTACGGGTCTCGGGGCCTCTAGGTATGTGCCTCACGTGTCTAGTGAGCAATTCGGCACTGGTTTTAAGTATAAATCCTGTTGAAATAATCTATTTTGTGTTTGCTTCTGGTAGAGACTCGTGAAAGACTCGAACTTTAATTTGTTTGCATGTAAACTTTACGTGTAAAATTCGTGTTCATATGTTAATTCTCAAAGTTACAACGTTAACGTTAATGACTTATAGGCTCTAATAAGCTTTAAAATTATGTAAAAAGAACTGTAATGAAAATAAAGTAACTGGTTTTTCTAATTGTTCAATGAGCAATGCAATGTAATTAAATGTGCAACTTTGCTAAATTATAAAGAAGCTCTAAATTTTAAACTTTTTACAGAAATTCTAAACACAAGAAAAGTATTTTTGATAATTTTCAGGCGCTGCTTTAATCAGTTTTCGTGTAAGACGATAATTTTCGTATAGAAATGTTCGGTTCAATCGCTTCAATACTGTTCTAATGAAAAGAAATATTATAAAAAAAGGAGGATTTTTTAAAGTTATTTTAGCTTGATCCCTACTTCATTAAATCCAAAACTGTCTTTTTACTTAGGCTCGTCGCTTATTCATCTTTAATAGGATTCATGTTCGGATAAAGTATTTAGTCTGTTGCTCATTTAAGTGAAAGGACACCAATCCACAGAGGGCTTCATTTATTTTTAAATTAATACTCTCGAACTTCACTTTGTTTAAGTTATACGATCCTGGATTCTTATTTAGCATAGACCTAAGTGAAATTTGATTCTACCAGTCGATATCGTTATTTAAGGAATAGGTCCTGTCTGAAATTGCTTCGATTCGTTTACTCTTCGTTAAAGAGAAAATGGGGAAAAAAGAAGAGGAGGAAGAATCAAATTCTCAAACAATTATTTTTAATGACGAAAATGTTTATCGACAATTGGTCTAATGGATAATAATGGAAATTTGGACATTCCTATCTGGTATTTGATCGAATTTTTCTTTATAAATATTAGGCCTATATTTTTACTTTCCCGGCTATGTTGATATATAACAGTAGGAAAGTATGGCGATTGGTTGAACGACCAGCAAAGATTTTTTATATTTTTGGACTCGGGGAATCTTTAAAAGTCGAGGGATGTAAAAATAATTTCGGGATTTTTTTCTGTATGGACGTAAGTGTATGGGGGGAGGCATGATTTTGTTCACCTTCTTTGAAGTTTAATAACTCCTGTACTTTTTGTCGAAAATGTTTGAAACTTTGCAAGGCGTTCTGTGCATTAGGGGGATTGATGCCATTAGATTTTGGTGGTTAAAGGTCGAAGGTGAGGAGATATAGGGGATCGTGTGTAATATTTCGAATACGGTTGGAAAAGGGAATAATAATCGAAAGTATAAAAAAAAAATTTAAATGTTGCCGGGAAAGTTAAGCAACTCGTTGCTGGACTTTTTAAAAATATATAACACGAATAGAATATTGTAGAAGAACGTAAACCACTTCAGCATCTCGAAATTCGTTTCCTACTCTTGCTTATTTATTTCCGAAAGCTTTTTAAAGATAATTCTAAGCAGAAAAAAAAAGAAAAGTTATCAGGCGAACAGCATCGGTGTTCTTAACAGAAAACGTGGCCGTAATTTTAAAGAATTGCAGAAAAGTGCAGTTTAAGTTGTATCTTTCCAATTATAAACGTTAAAAGGAGGAAACGATTCCAATTTGAGTCGAGGTATAATGACGTAGAGAAGGAATAACAATTCGCAACTGAAAGAAAAGAGGAAATTTAAGTAAGGAGATGTCATTAGAATCAAAAGTCGGAATTGAAGAGCTACTGATTAGTACAAGTACCGCCGTGCACACAACTACACTAATTAGTCATCCAAACATAACGGAAACAAGTGAAAGATCAACGGCTTTAATTGTCTTATGACTTTCTACCTCATTAATCTCTTCCTTTTCACTAAGAATAACTTTTTTTTTCTTTTTTATTAACTAATCGCTTTGTCTTCAACTTTGTTCCAAGTTTTTATTTTCTTTTTTACTATTCTAGCGCAAATTAGTTTCGAATGTTAGATAATCCTATAATTTTCTCCTATTAATAAACTAAAATCGGATATATTTTAGCCATTTTTTTGCGTTTTTGTCTCAACCTTTTCACTCGACTCTTCTGTGCATATTTGTAGCACTAATCCATTATTCTTGCGAGGAGTACGCGTACCACCAGTTGAAAACGCCTGCCTTAAATTAATTTTTTAACACTTAGAAGTATTTTTAAAAACTTTTACAAGGATTACATTCGTATTTTTAACGCATATTTTTTTTACTCAAAATACAATAATTTATTTAAAAAAAGATAATATTTTTAGAAGCGCTATTAACGATATTGCGTATATTTATAAAATTAATCTTTTTGTCAATGATTTAAGTGTATCAAACGTAATTTTTTAGTACATTAACGATATTTTCGCCGGCTTACAAGTCAATTCGATAAATCCTTAAACAAATATGCTTTATAATGATTATCGACTGGAGGTAAGGCAGTAAAGAGCAACACGTCCCGCGTTCGATACTTTATTTCCGCCTTCCAGGTCACGTGACATTAATTACCGGTTTATTTCGCCTTTACCGTTATAAATAACAGTCAGATTAATTAGTCCAATGCTAGCCACCCTCCTCCCGTCTTCCGATGCACACAAGTCAGCGCGTGTCATGCATAAAGAATGCGCATCCTGGATAGAAATCCGCCGCCTCATCAGAGAAATGGTAAGCATCTCTACCATCATTTCGGTTATTCATTTTCTTAATTAATATCGGTGAGCGGAACAGATTCGTCCATTGTTAGAGACGGGTGTCTGACTGTAGCCAGTGTCATTTTCCCTAAAATTGTATCTAACTCTGTTATTTTTTTGCTTTCTTTTTGTCTCAATTTCGTCTTTTTTCTCCCCTAAAATAATCCTTGTTTAAAAAGTTTTCAATGGATAATTTCTTGGAAAAGATGATGCGAATTTATCATCCTGAATTTTAAAGTTTCATTTTATGAAATCCCTTTCCATGGAGAAACATTTATAACGAATCATTCTCGGTATTCTTTAATATAATATTCTTCTAAATCCGGAGGGATGTCAAATATTTGAGTTAACAATATACTTTTATTGATACTGCAAATATCTTTTTGCATAGACGAAAAAAGAAGAAATTCGTACTAGTGCTTCTTCTTCCAGGCAGTATCTAACAGTATTTAATGATTATTCAAATATCCTTCATACTTTGCTTGATTATAATAAAATATTAATTATTAAATAGAATAATTATTTTTGTTATCAGTAGTTTTAATGATAAATATTCAATATGTGAAATCGAAGAAAGAAAATCGTTAAGCGGATAGTCAAATATCACACCTGTCTTTGCTTGAATTTAATTCATTGAGATCAGAATTTAAATCTTTGTTGTCATTTTTTTTTCTTTCTATTGATAAAACTTTTGTGGCAGTCAATAATCATTTCCTGGAAGAGTTTTCTATAAGAAATTCTTTCTTGTTATGGAATGTTTTCATATAATCATATAAATATAGTCCATTCGCATCACTTCGGAATAGAATTTTACATGAAAACAGTGCGCGTTGTGCTATGAGAGAGAGAGAGAGAGAGAGAGAGAGAGAGAGAAAAAAGGCAATTGTCTGGTGCCCCATCAAAAGAGGGTCCCAAACTAATCTTTTATAAGAAAATATTTCTCCGAAGAACAATGTCTAAAGTCAATACTGCATATGGGGCTCCCTAATTGAAATTTGCCCGAACCCCAAAAAGCTTTAACGCACCCATTGCATGGAAGCGTGTTATAGTAGAATAATTCATGTTTTATTTTTCTGCTAAATTTTTCGACTTTGATGATAATTCTTTTTATATTTTATTAAATATAAAATTCTGTCGAAATCCTTAAGAAAAGGTTCCATCTGCAGAAACTACAAAAAAAAAAAAATAAATAAACATTTTATAGTTGAATTCTTCAAAAAAATACGAAGAGTGGATAAAAATATCGAGATAAAAAGTAAGAAAAGTAAGATAATATTAGCGATAAGTGATATTACTATCAATATATATAAAAAAAATTAAAAGATGGATGCAGATTGGTACATTTCACAAGACAATTTATATACGTATCGTAAGGGAATTTTAATAAATTCTTATGCAATCTTTCAAAAGTTGCACGGCAATATAACAAGCGGCGATTTTATAGTTTTTTATTTTTTATTTTCTTGACAGGTCACCTGTTATCCTGACTTTCGGTTGGCTGTATCTATCGTCGACGTTATAAAATAAGAAACGATTTGCCACTCGCCAGTCGGTCCCACTGCACTCTTACCAATGGAGGTGCTCCGGCAGTTATCAATAGAGGCAGTATTGCTCTATCCATCATGTCGCTGTATTACTTGGCGGCTGTCAAGCCAATGACAAATTACAGAGTTGTCTTTCTGCATTGCATATCGAGGACGGATGGCAAGTGAGCTGAAAATACCAACTCCGAAAGCGATTGAAAAACTACTATACAATTGATGCCTTTTGATTTTTGAGTCCTTTACTGATTTACCTCTTCCTTACTTCGTAAATATTGACTACCCCCCTTTGGAAATTTTTATTGTTTGCGTGATTTAGTGAAATTTGAAAACGGAGCTTTCGTCTTCTGTAATGACAACGTTTGTTATTGTTTTCGAATCGTAAACGTTTTAGAAAAATAACGTTGTTTAAACGTTCCCCGTTTGAGTTACACGTCGTGAAAAATTACGAGTTTATTTCTTTTTCAGATAGACATTAAAGTAAAATATGTGGAGAAAAAATGTTTCGTTAATAATTTTAAATAATTCTGAAAATATTCTTAAGATTTAAAAGAGTAATTAATGTTTAAAAATGTCAGAAAGTGATGCGAATCTAAGGATAAACAGTGTTTTTAAAACGGAGATAATATAGCCCAAAGCATTCGGTAAGTGACTAAAAGTAAACAAAATGAAAAGAAAATTTGTTTAGAAAGGGAAATTTTATTTAATGCTAAAAATATAAGAAAATAAATCGCTTAGACACGTGGTTAACTAAACAAAAAAAAAAACGTTAAAAATACCCTCAAATTCATTCCTAAATATAAAAAGTTATGTTGGGAATTACGTACAAAGATTCGTTAAGCCAAATTAAATCACATAAGAATAAGTAGAACGCAGTGGAGGATTTACAAATATGTATGTCGCTCCTGGATCCATAATATGCAGGCACCCCCAAAGTAATAGTGCCACTTTTGCACGGAATAATTCTATTTTATAATTTTAATTCCGCAGCAATTGTATTTTAAACAGATTTTTAAATATCGAAAGAGCAAAAGGCATTGCTACCGAAAACCCTTCATTAATCAAACTCTGTTAATGCAAAATATAGCCTATTTATATTTTAATATTACTCGACTGATATGTCTTATTTTGTCTTACTCAAGCTTTCAATTTTGCACTAATTCCTTTATGAATTGTTTATTTTTTCGTTATATTTTTGTTCTTATTATTATTTTGAATTTTTGAGCCCGTAGGTCCTAGTCTACTGGATCTAATGGAAAATCCGCTACTGGAAATCAAGCAGATTTACTTTTATAGTGGAAAAATGTTTCTAAATTTCTCTCAATTTCCCGAGGCGAAGTATCAATGTTCTATGGATTACAGATTCATATTTAATTTTTTCTCAACGATGCGGTTACCATATTTCCTAATTAGAGGCGAACCCAACGTATAAAGAGTCCATCAATACAAGTAATGGATAGGAAATACTTCTTAGAACCGAAATATCTTGAAAAAAAAAATCGTAAATATCCGATTAAAATTCGAACGCGAATTCCTCAAGGCGAATTAAACGCGCATAGAGAATAGAGAAGTAAACACTAAGCATAAAAATTCGCCAAATCGCGCGATACAACGAATAAATTCTTAAAAATCCGCGTGAAAACTTGCGTAAGAAGCATGGATGAAGGAAGAATAATACAGAAATTATACAATGAACAACAAAAAGAGATATGAGAGACGAAATATTTTCACGTCTCAATTGGCAATCGAAACGGGGGTTGGGCACACATTGGGAAATAAACTATAGGCGTGTGAGCGACGAGGTGTCACACTATGCAAACAAAAGAAAAGTCTGTTACTATTTGAGGCAAGACACTCCACAGGAAGTCATAAAAAGCGGCCGGGGTCAGAGCCGAGTCGAGAAAACGTGTGGACTGGTACTAACGTGAACTTTCACCTTTGTCATGTGACCGACTGTCTGCGCCTCGTAAAAGCACTCTTATTACACGAGACGAGAGGGGGGAATACTTTTCACGAATGCGTATAAAATAACGTAACGTATTTCCTAAAGACACATTTCTAATTTCTTCTTCCTTACTTCTCCCGCTCTTCCGAATTTCCAAACCGGATGATTGAGAGAGAGACTAATGGAAAGTTATTTCAGTTGTAAGAGGAAAAATAACGAAAATAACTTGAGCTTCTCGGTATGACAATTTGAGATTTCTTCCCTCGAAAAACTGTAATAAATCGTGCTGTAGTCGCTTTCGTTAGACAAAGATCACGTGATTGGCGCATATTCTTTATGTGAATCATCCCGACTTCGGCTAAAGAGTAATGATCTAATATCGGGACTAATGTTAATTTATTTACCGATTTTGTTGCAGAATTGAAAATCCCGAAAGTGAATAATCTAAGTAAATTTATTCTACGTAAACAGAATTTAATAACTTAATTAGTTATCGATTTTCTCTAGTCATGTAATCAAATTCTAAATAAAGGAAATTTTACAGTCATATGATTAAATTCATTCCGGTTAAAGGGTAAATAAATAAAAACTGTTTGGGAATGAGTCACGTCGAACTTCTACTGAAGAAGAAATGGCAAAAGATTTTCTAAACATGCGATTAGTTTAAGTTTCCTTTCTTTTCGATAGTCTCTTTCTTGACTCCAGGGAAGTGCATTGATCGCTGCAAACTATGTTAGTCCTTAATCAAAGTACAACTTTTTCTCTGTACACGAGTTTCGTCTTTTCGAATAGAAAACAAAAGCGTGACAAGTGAAGGAAGAAATTCTACTTTCAACCAACCCCGAAAAAGAACGTGACCCATTTTAAGCATCTTAACATGCCAGGTGATCGATTTTAACCGCACTATTGTTTCGCCATTCTGCAATTTTTAACGAGTCACGTGACTGCCTCGACACCCTCGCAAATTATATTGTACTTCTCCTAATTTTCTGTCCTATTTTAAACGTCTAGATAAGTCACGGGATCAAATATTAACCGTGTGACCGATGTTAACAACTCAAACAAGTCCTGTTACAGCCGTCCAGACAAATCACATGATTCAATCAGCTCTATTGAATATGTGTCAAGGGAAACTCTTGTAAATTGGATCTAGTTCTACTTCCAATAAATAACGTGTAAAGTAGTTATAATTAAATATACGTGTAAACAAATACAAAAATTTCGACATCTTTAACCAATTTCCTTTTTTAAATATGACCCATTAACCACATTCATTATTTTACAAGAATTAAAAAAAAGAGTGAAAAATTGTGTAAACACTTAAACAGTAGTTTCATTGTACGGTTTTTCGAGGAGGAAGAACTATTCTGCCACATATGCTAACAGCATGTAACTCTGTAAACATCATCATTAATTATTGAAGTTACTATTAACGTGTTAATATACACGTGTATATACCTCGCGCGATTTTGTCACGTGATTACCCCTTCTTTTTTAATCGTTCAACACTCGTATCTGAAAGGTTAACGTTACGCTACTCGAGTGACAAGTAACTTAACGATGAGTCACGCGATCTACCCAATCGGTCACAATTATATTTGCATAATTTTTGTTGGCAGTCTTTATAAATAAAAGGATTCGTTCCACTTAAGCATCGAATGAATAAATCGCTTAATCATCAGTTTAATTATGTGACTCTACTCAAAATGTAGGCATCGTTTTATTCTCCATAACCAAGTATACTTATCTCGATCTATATCCAAGGCGGAATTTGTACTGTATCTAAGATAAATAAGCTGCAGTTTAAAGCCTCATATTTTATATATATAGGCCTAATATCGTTATTTAGTAGAGGGGAAGGGCATGTTAAATGTTATAGTTTAAAGATCCTGCCTATACAACCTGAAAAAACAAGAAATAAAAATAAAGGTATTATTAATGTCTAAGTAAAACATGTTTATACTTAATAATAAGTCGAATCAATCAAATAAAATCTTAAGAAATAATTATCGATTTTAATAATTAATTTACTTGCAGCGAAGAAGTTGCAATTAATTGAAAGGATAATTATGCCGCTCCCGAGCTTCTTGTTTCCAAAATTAATTATATTAAGAATTCGTCGTAACGTTAATGCTCATTAAGATAATATTTCCGAACTCGATAAAGGTGATTCAAGCCGTACAAAAAAGATGGAAAATCACAATAGACTCATCTCAAATTCTAGATTAATTCCGAATTTCCTTTTTTTTTTTCTTTTAATTCCAGACTCTCTTATAACTTTATGTTTTATTATCCGCAATATTTAAATTTTCTTTTCTTTTTAGATATTATTTTTTATTTTCATTTTAATTTTTTATTATTCTTCTTTTTTCATATTTCTTTCTTCCACTTTTCTGATAATACCTTTTATATTTTACTTTGTTTAATCACCTTTTCAAGCTAGAAAATTTCTATAACTTTTCGCTTCTCAGAATTATTTTCTTACAATTAAATAATTTTAAATTGATTAAAATATGACAATATGAAAAGTGATAACCGAGATCATCTGCCTAGATGCTTAGACTTGGATTGTAGCAGGCAGAAAAGGGGGAAAAATCATAGCAGATCACCAATCGATAAATCTAACAGGGTCAACATTACTTTCTTCCATTCAACGTAATCTGCGGTTATTAACCGCAGCAGTTATTCAAGACGTACAAGGGGTACACGTGTCCTGCGGTGTATCCCGACACAAATCGTCCTGCTCCGACCATTATTGATCTTGTACCAAACACCTGTGGTGGCCCGCCACTTCTTCCCTTCTACGACTTTAAATCTTCCAGTTAATTGCTAAGATAGCACTTAATTGACTGATTACTATGTACGCCTAGCACGACTCGGGGGGTAAAAGTTATCCAATTAAGAGCAGGACCGGGGTATGTCGTGTCACGTGGCATCCGACAATCGCTAACTCGCTAATAAATCGCGTTATAGCCTTCAAAATCGGACATGTAATGCTACTGTACAAAGCACTATTACTTAAGAGCTGTAACCTGGCTTTAAATCTAGCTCAAATAATCAAGTTTCTCTTCATTAAATTATAAAGAATAAAGAAAATTAAAAAAAAGGAAAGAAAAAAAAGCAAGGATAAAATAGCGATCTGCCAGAAGCAAGAATATAATCAAGTTTTAATTTGTGGCTAAGTAATTTTATAATTAGACTATGATCCCTCATGAATATTAAAATCGCGTCTGAGTCCTAAATTGCCTGGAGTGTCTATTATTTCATAAAGGAATTTACTTGTTATTGTGCACTTATTTACTCTGTTCTTTGTGTATATTCTTTCAGGAAAAATAATTCATTTTATTTTTTTAAAATCGAATTAATATGTTTGTTATATTTTGACGGAAATTTCCAATTTATTTATTTATTTATTTATTTATTTATTTTATCAAGAATTCAATTACTTGGCTTTTTTCGAATGAAAAAGGTAATTTTTTTTTCAGTTTTTCACTCAAACTTTAAGGTCATAAAACTAATAAAGTTTAATTTCTACTTCATAATTTCATTCTAAATAATTATTTTAATAGTCAATAATACAAGAAATTAAACTCTTACATTATTTACAACACGTCTGAATTGAAAATTCGTGGGTTAAATTAATTTTCGGTGGGAAAAGTTCGTCACATGTTTAAAGTTTCACTCGAAAATTTTACTTATTATATAAAATATTATTGTTTTTCAAATAGGAATTTTAAGTTATTAACTAATATATTTTATGTGTAAATTAACTCTCTCCCAAAACTATCTTTCCTGCAAAACACATTTGTAGTAAATATTGTGTAATTTGCTCAATTATATCGATTAAAATTTCACGAAAAACAATAGATTTACGTGATTTTCGGCTCTAAATTCTCGAACATATGGACGCACACTGCGATCAGTAAGCAAGATAAGACAGATGGCCAGTTTTCCCATCAGGCAGGCTACCAAGTATCTGACTATGAGGCTGTAAAGAGGGAAAGTTTGGAAAATTGTAAAAGGAAAAATAAAAAAAAAAGAAGAAGTAGAAAACTATATATATAGATAGATATATATTTTATATCTTTTGAAAACTAAACACACAAGTTAGAGATCGACATATGTTAGGTTATGGCAAAACAGGAAAAGTTAAATTTTGTTGAAATTGTCTTCCTGGTTCGGTTCGGTTTTATATTGGCATTCAACCTCGAGCAACATTTCATCCCATCTGTTATCAAACATGTTTTCTACACATGTTCCATCACGTATTACGTCAAATATTACGTAAGGTCTAAAAAAAATAAAAATTCACTCAAACCCGATTACCTCCTTTCACTTATCTATATCTGGTGTTTAGACCTTGTCCTAAAACATTTAAAACCGTAAATTTAATTAGCGATTTAATTAATTGAATTTTTTTTAATATTTAAATTACGAAATTATCTCTTCTCAAACGTTTTAACATTTTACTTTTTTTGTTTTTCTTCAATTAACGTAATTTCGACTCCAGTTATAAAAGCTTTTTTTTTTACAAAAGTGGAATTTTAATTTGTTGTTAAGAGCGTTTTCCCCCTGTAAAAATATGTTTATTTTACTGCGAAAGTTGTAGATATTTTAGAAAATTATTATTGCAGTTGGAACAAGATTATTTTTGCAAAACTTCCAATCTAGTCGCAACATAACTGGTGGAAATGTTAGTCGAATTTCAATTACTTTTTCGGCCATCTTATCCATTTTCTCTTTTAAGTCTACCATTTATCAAGTCGGTAGATCGTGCTCTGCAAGACACTAAATTTCCCTAGCGTCTCCTTTTTGCACCGAATTCTTTTCTCTCTCTTTGCAACCTTCTAAAATTGTCACGTCCATTGTACACTTTAAAGTATATCGAGAGCAACTGGACTAGCTCTAGATGCGTTTGCATTGCAGGCACAAGAATCGATGTCTTTGCTGTATCCGAGGAATAGAAAGAGCTTTCTCTTCATCAATCAAGAAAGAGAGAATTGGAAGAGGAACTTTTTGAAGGTTATATCGACCTTATAACTCTAAAATGATTATAGTTGCAACTTACATAAAATGTTTCATCTGCTTCCATTGCTATCAGACAAAAAGCTTTCTTATCGGTCCAATCGTGTGTATGAATGGAGAAAGAATATTAAAACTTAAATGTTTTATACTTAAAATAATTATTTTTTTTTTGGATGGGCAGATTAATGCCCAACCGGAATCATTTCCTTCGATTATCAAACTTCTAAGGGCCACAGGCACGTTAGGATGGAATTAAAATTTGGTTTCTCGTCTTAATAAAGCAGAGATGCATTTCCTGTCGTGTCGTTTAGAACAAGAAGTGTAAAAAGGAGCGCCGCAGGAACCAGACATTCATCAGGGAAGAGATGTGGCCCGGGGAGCAAGTTAAACGAGAGATAAGACGCTTCATCTATCACTAAGGAGGCCAACTATACCTAACATTATAAATTACGCATTACTATAGACCCGTAAGCCCTTCTGGTCTTTCTGCACCGATCGTATCCCGACAATTTATTGCGCTTTCTAACTCTTTAAGACGCTAAGCAAGCAATTACCGTTGCCTGTAGCTGTCCGCAACAACGGCTCCTGATGGATCACATCTGCAGGCATGTGGACGCTCTTTGGTGAATGATGTGCTCTGTTTCTCATACGCTGACAACTTATTAGCGGAAGATAAGGATGTAATCTTAAATTATTGTGGGTATACGAGTATGTCATGCAAATTATTAAAGAAGAAAATAATTCCCATCAAGGTTTACAATTTTTTCACTTCCATTTCCCAATGAATATTTATATTTTAAAGCCTTAAAAGTTCCTATTTTATCTCCATCTCTTTCAATCTGTAAATACATAAAAATAAGTTTCTATGAGTGCTAAGACTATAATAAATGAGATGATTACTATACAAGAAATAACAATGTTTCATTTTTTTATAACTCAAAAACAATTAAAGTAATTTCTATATAATATACAGAATTATACTGTATAACAAATCAGGACCGAAGTATTTTTTATATTTTTTTATTTAAGCATAAACATTTCTTAGCTTTATACAGTCTCCAACTACTTTTTCGAAATTTAATACACAAAATCATAGAGAATTTGTTTTTTCCAGACGAGCGCGAAAAACCATAAATTGATTTTGTAGGGTACACGTGATTTTTTTTTCCTCCCCGAGAAATTTCAGCTTCTGCATTTTGGAATCGACTTAGAGGAGGAATGGTAAATAATTTCTTCACAACGGGATACGACTTGGCGAGAAATCGTACGAAATACGTGAGACTTACGTAATATTACAAAATAAGCCTACTTCTTTAGTCTACAGCGCGTACGACTTAGCGATATCTCTCTAAATAAGGTGAGATATTACACGTATTTGATTCTAGATCCTTCATTTACGATTTCTTCAATAACGAATTCTATCGAGTTTGGAAAATTGGATCATTTCGTAAAGTGTAGTGTTCCAATAAACTAGATCAATTTCTTTTATTTACTGTATAAAAATACAATTCACACCATTGCTCCTTGTTAGACTATAAAGTTAATTACAGTATAAAATTGAAATTTTATTCTTAAAATGTATTAATATTTTTTCTAATATAAAAAAAAATAATTTAATAGTGTGACCCCCCTCTAAATATACTAAATTTACCTTATTTACTATTATTCATCATTTAAATTATATTAGAATTTTAATTATTAAACATTACGGCTTACACAGATACTTTCAATAAAACGATTTTGATATTTATGTACGAATTAGTAATTATCACTTTGCATTTAATGATCGTGTTTGATCACGTGGTGCCATAATTATTTTTCGAATTTCTCCATTGCAACTCGTAAGACCACATATTGACAATCCATTTACGATTGGTTTCCGAAGAATATTTCAATGGAATCTACGATTTGTATTCATTAAATTATTTTCATTTTAAATATATCGGTTATTTAATTTTCCGTTTTATATTATAATTTTTTTTCTATTATTGCTGTTTTTCATTTCGTAATATTTTATATTATAATATAATGAGCCAGTGGAATTTTTATATAAATATTTTTTATCATTCTTAATATCTTCTTAAGTATTTTTTATTATTTATTGATTTCATATACGTATGGCTATGGAAGTATGGGAAGACAGAGGGAATTAATTTGCCCGAAATTTTATACAAATAAAAACATAACTAACTAGTTAACTTTTCTGCTTTCTTTATCTATTTTCTTCCAGAATTTGGATGGGAAAATCAGCAGGGAGTCTTGGGAGCAAGAGGGAAACTGACTCCTTGCCCCCCAATTCCTGTGCTCCAGTATATGGTTTACTGTTATTTTTTATAATTAGTTAATAGGAGATAATATGCTGAAGTAATCGCACATCTCTCTCACCTAAGTTAGTCATCTAGAAATAATATTTAATTACAATTTTTTACATGTTTTCAATCTTTCATCACATCTTGTCAATTAATTGAATCGTTAACTTTTCAGTTAGACATATTAATTAAATATTTGTATAATTAAATTATAAAATAAACTTCTAAAATGTAGCTAAATCATTGGTTATTACGTTTAGAAAAATGCAACTTTTCGTAACACATTATTACAATATTCGATCAAACAAATTGATCCACAGAAAGATATATATATATATATATATAAAAAAAGAATTTTCTCTAAGCTGCAGTCATCAGATGCAGACTATACACAAACATAAAAATATCTAGGTCATAAATACATTCTTAGGTGAAGTCCTTTCTTATACCATGTTATCAAAAGAAGGGACAGTAAAAGATTGCTGTCAATCGAATATATAGAGGCAATATAGCCAGGTAAAGAATTTGAGAAATACGTTGACAGTACTGTATTGATATATATATGTTTCTCTTCAAGTAGTCGCATATTTGCAAGTTTATATAAGAAAGTTGACTGCCAGAAATGTTATATGATATGAAAATATTGCGATGAGAGATGGATATGTACAGAGGTGATGCCGAAATTGGAAACTACTTTCTTGATATTTATTTCCAGATTTCGCTAGAAACTGAATAAAACCTAAAATAATTTCGCTATTTATATCTATATAATATATAAACTTACGTATCTTATATAATAGAATTTAATCCAAAGAAAATTTAGAATTATATAGTGCTATATAAAGATATAGTATTGATATTTATGGTCTTTGTAGATAAAGAAATTTAACTAAAATAAACTCAAAGGTGCGTTTAACGTGTAATATAAACCTTATTATTGAATTTTATTATATTATTTATTTCTTAATTATATTATTTAACTTTATTATTATATATTGAAGTATTCTCAGAATTACACTTGAACAAAGTCACAGCGATATAGACAGACACTCTACGTGACACGCACAGATATTGTTTATTATTATTATTTTTGATGAGAAGACGATAAAAAAAGCTCTAAGGGTGTCGCTGGCATTACATATCAGGCAAGACATTAGGAAGACTCATACAGACTCAATGAATTTTAATTAATATATAACGCATGCTTAACATTAATGATGAATTGATGACCAATAACTTTTCCATGCGTTTATATAAAACTAAGTTGTAAATAATAATTAAATTATTCTATATATAATATTTACAATATTGAATTTTTATTTAAATAATTTTCAGTGCAATTTTTGCGTGAATATTTTTTTAAAAATTATTTTTTTTTCAAGAATTTTAGTGCTACACAATAATATTAGACCTATATAGTAATTATTGATTATATTGTTCAACTATGCCACAGAAGTACATATAAAAAAATCATCTTACCGTATTTCAAATACCAGAACATCTCTTGTATTTGAAATTTCTTTGTTTTCTCAGTTTTGAAACACGTCCTGTCTCGCTTATAAGAGCATACCTCGCATATAAAAGCATGCTCTTATATGTGCCAGCTTGTTTCGGCACTGCACCTCTGTGTCAATGTAAATATAATGAATAATACAATAATTATTTAGTGACATCTCTGTAGTAATCATTATTAAAAATAACAAACCAAAATAAAAAAAAAATTATTCCGATGCTATAAAAGGTTTCTTTTAAAAATAGGTTTTTTAAAGGTATTTTTCAGAATATAGTGCAGATTTTGCTCCATCTATAAAAGCATGCTCTTATTTGAGGTAGATACAATCTACTTTGAGTTATGTAAAATGAATTTAATCAAACGTGAGATTTTCTTTCTTTACAACTCTATTTATAACTCTAAAATAATTCTATTCATTACAGAAATTAGTTTTTTAGTAATTTAAATAAAGAATAAAAATGCAAAACGTAGTAAAAGTAATGAAAATTTTGGTAGAATTTAAGCCCTTTATTTGCACGTAAAATTTTAATAACATTAATAAAAAAATAACAATTATGAAGAGTGCTAACAAGTTTAATGAATTCGTCACACTTGAATCGGTACAAGAAAGAATTTTTAATTATTTTTCTACTTGTATAGCCTAAAGCGATTACTTTGTATTATATATAAGCTAGTTAATTTACCTGTTTAGCTAACCATTTTTGGTAAGTGATTGTATCAGATGAGCTTGTTAAAATGTACGATAAAACCTCGATCTCTAGAATTAAATTCTCTATAAATGTGAAGCCGACATTCATTAGAATTAATTTATCATAAAGAAGTACTTATGCGAATAAGGTCGATTAAACTAGCTGCACAAATAAGCTATAAAAATAAATATGATCTAGACGATGCGACCGGAAAAACATTATAGAAATGAGAAAATCTACTATTAATACGAAATTTAATATTTCTAATTCTCTTAAGTTACTGTTTACGTATGTCTTTAATATGAACAAACTCTATGTAAAATGAATTAGAAGGCATTTATGGAAAGTGAAAGGACTAATCCTGCACATTTCTCGAAGGATTAAGATGTCGGGATGAATGATGAGCGAATTTTGAGTTGAACTCTGCACAGACAACTAACCTAGATTGTAAGCCAGCAGAACAATCCCACCTACACTTCATAGTTTTTCCAATTTTTATTTGTTCTCTTTCGCTTTCCTGGTTTGTTGTTGACCTAAATATTTCGGATGGAGAAACGCCCTAAGAAGTCACCGATTTATAGAGAGAGTATAATTGAGAAAACAGGAAGAAGAGGCAGAGGTTAAACACCTTTACTTCCGTATTGAATAGCATCTCAGCAGTTCCATTTTTTTTTAATGAGTCCCGATTTATTTATATTTCCTCCTGATCTAAATAACTGTTTAGAGCTTTAGATATATAATTTAGAAATGAATATAATGCTTATAAAAGTTTCAAACACGTTAACAAAGGGAAGGTTAATGATTTAGCTTGTTCCTACAGAAATCTTTTACGTTTTATACAGGATAAATTTTTGAATATAAACTTGTAGTGCTTGTATATTCTTTTATGTAATATTATCAATGGATAATTATATTAAACTTTGATACAACTTATTCTTTAAATTATACTAAATTTTATAATTTTTTTTGCGTAAAAATGATAGTTTAAGTTCTTAAAAATACATTAATTATCAGTATAAATCGTCTTATAGGAACTAAAATTAATTTAAATATCAATTTACAACTTTTCTAAGGGTGTTTGTTAATAATTAAACCAAAGTTCAGACCATATACTGTTTAACTTTTAAAGAGCATTCTCATTGTTAGAATAAGGTACACCTAAACACAATACACAATTTTCATATCATTTTATCTTTCTGTAATGAGAAAATGTCAGAATGACGTCAAATTTGCGTAAAATTGTACACTACTTTAACCAAACGAGATAACTTTGTTTTTATTTTGTACAGATTTAAAAGCATTTGTTCTTTAACAGGGACCAATCAAAAGTTTTTAAAACACTAAAAATTTTGATTTTAAAAGATTATGAGTCTCGAAAACATGGTCATATCACCTATGGAACCATTTTGTTAAAGGGGTTGATTTGCCCGAAATGTTAAAAAAAAAAATAATAATAATGTAAGTATCGTTTTTAATTCGCTATCATTAATAATTTGTTAACCTTTTTTCCCATTCTCTGTTTAATTTTTTTTTTGTTCTTACTTGGCCCAAATTTGGGGGCAGTTCCCCTGCCCCCAATTCTTACATCCACGTTCACAAAATACATAATTTTAACCGTTAAAAATAACGAAAAAAATATATATATAATGTAATAAATATTTTATTCCTTAAACATTTTACTATAAAAATTTATTAATTTATAATAGAATTAATATGAAAACAACAAATATATAAAATGATAAAGCATCAATATCCGCCCTCTTGTGGACAGAGCACAAACTAATAATTCATCCTATGTATAATCATTAATGGACGATATATTTGACACATGTCCGGTTATATGACTTGACTGGAAATATTTTGAAATATATCTCAAATATACCAAGTAGTTGGCCGTTTTCCAAACAGTATTTTATTTCGAAAGTCTTACCGAACACAGCGTGATGGTCTACGCATATTGTATAAGTGATATAAGTGCATCGTCGCTTGACACATAATAATGTGGGCAGTTCTTTATAAGGTAATAAAAAAAGGTAAATGTTGTTAGGGGTTATCTGAAAACATATATCATTTAGTGTATGTTATCCTTTCTTCTAGACTAAACCTTCTATCACACTTTGCCATTATTATTTTTTTCTTTTTTGATGAAGTTAATCACATCGATACCGCGTGATGAAACTTTTGTTAACTCCTTGAAAAATGTATCCAATGTTAGTGTATTATATATATATATAAGGAAAAGCATTAGTGTTATTTAAACGATTAAATAGAATATCATTTTTTAATAAAATATTGAATGAACGTGAGAAAAAAGTAATTACATTTTTTATAAGATAAGAAAATGGTATGTCACACAACAGTTTTGTGTGTTTTGTTTACAGAGAAGAAAGACTTTGACGATGAAGAATATAGTTAAGGAATTTAAAAAGATAAGGAAAACAACAGCGAAAGAGGGGGAAAATTAAAGAAAAGATTTATATAAATATCAAGTATATAGGCTATATATATATATATATTCTAAAATCTTGGATAAATGTTAAAAAGTGTCCTTCGAGTTGGTATTGGTAGCGCGTTGAGAATGTTAATTTAGAAGAGGTTCTTGTACTGATTGATAAATGTTCTCGAGCTGCAGGTGGCTATAATTGATTATCGAGCAATTTCCTAACTTTATCTATAAGTCTCTTTTTGCACTCTTCCCAAGAGAGTATCTAGAGATGTATTTTTTCTAATCTGATATTTAACCCTTAAAGTATTTATTTTTTAAGAAAGAAAATACATAAAGTTGACATTAAATTTTGAAATCTACCGTTAAGGTAGTAAAATAGTATTTAAGAATGGAAAATGGTTTTTGAGTGCTTAAAAAGAAAAAAAAAAGGACGAACGAATTTCGACTGAAGTACAGAATAGATCGAAGTATTTAAAAATGTGTAGAATTAGAAATTTTTTCTTTTCTTTCGTCGGTACAAAATTGCATTTTCTAGTGTTGGCCAATGAAACAATTGATTGTACATCATGAATTAGGCATTGTGAAGAATCCCGTTTTAATTTCCTAGTGACGATACATGAAAGATGCATGAGTATCAATCACGAATTAAACCGTGTTTTAAGCGCTGTTTAAGGGTTGCTACCAACTTGCTTTAAACCTTAAGAGGAATTCAAACGAATTTTTGCAACGACCATTTACATTCCACAACCGTAATTATCATATAAGTAAAAAAAAAAGGGGGGGAAAAATTCCAATTTCCTAAAATGCATTTATTTTTTTCATTCTACTTTAATTATTTAATTGTTACACTTTTTTCTACTATTATCATCATTATCATTGTTATTATTTTTTAAATCAAAGATCCGAATCAAACTTTTCCATCTTATGGAGTTTGCTTATTTCTTATCGATAAGGAGCGGTTCATCTAAATTAATAACTTTAGCTTGAGATACAAGTGTTAGAAGATAGGCACATAGCCCGAAGATATCGGGGTTACAATTATCTTCTGGGAAGATGTTACAGCTATATACCTAAGGGTGGCCTCTCCAAGTTGGGAAAGATTACCAAAATTACAACCACGTGTGGCTTTTTAAAGAGCCAATATGGATCCGATATCAAGACTGTAAATATTTTTACTCGATAATAAAAAAATATATATATATATAAATTAATTAAGAGAGTGTAATATAATTCCTTGTTAACTTTAACTACGTATGGCTTATTGGGTTGATACAAAGAGAGGATTTAGGCATGTCCACTTGGGGTGAGGTTCTTATATCAATGTCAGCGCGAGTCGATAATGGCCATTGTGATCGAAACACCGAGTAATTGTTTGTCACATAAAACAAATCCAGTCAATTTGCTTTTATCTATTAAGCTCTATTATGAGTATATTTAGTGGGACAGTCGTTTAAGACCAAAGATATTTTGATTTTGTCGCAGGTATGCAGTCAGGGTGGTCGTTTGATGTATATATGGACCCTTCTTACCCCTATTTAAAGGTCAAATTCGTGTGTTGTATATACATGAGGTCAACTTTAAGAGTGAAATTTAAGAGGTCGTAGTTTGGCGCTTTGGCCACTCTCAGCACGATATCCATACACCGCTGGGAATTAATGGGTTAGATATTTGATTACCGAATGGATATTCTTGTTCTCTTTTTCTTTTTTCGAGGTGACAAGACAACTTTACTTTTATTTTATGTCGCTATGTAAAATTATGGGTTATACACATTGATAAATGTTCCTCTTAAAAATCCATTGCCTCTGAAAGTTATTGTTACATTCGGAAATTTATGATTATATCATACAAGATAATTGCCTATTGAAAAACGATAAAAAATTACCGTAATGTACGCTTTAATTATTTGTTGAGTACAATATCTAAATCCTAAATCTGTTATTTTAAAAATTTTTCTTCTGATCCTTTTAACTAGTATATATATATATATATATATTATCTCAGACTGGCGGCTTCTTAAGAAGATGAGTTGTTGAACATGTTTCTGTGGCTTGTCTACAGAGTCGGGAGGTGGTCTGCACCAAAAAAAAAAACCTAGAAAAAGCAGGGAGGGGGAGGGGATGTAAAAAACTGCCCGACCGACGGGAGAAGAGATAGAGAAGGCGATGGAATGCAGACATCTAGGTGAATGACCATAGCTGTGCCTCCGCCCTTAACTATAGCTACCTACCGTTGACCTTGGCTTGAACTATAATGTCCGTTCCCATGGTGCACTGCACTCCAATAGCTAATTGTGGCGCCAAACAAGGTGTCGGGAGGTGTCTACCCGGTGTACCCTCCCGTAGCTTATTGTTACGTAAGATAAATCCTCCATCACGTGATGCTAATAACATAAATATATACGACTCTACTGTTATAATAATAAGTTGTGATACGGAACGTTTTTCTTTCCCAGTTTGATTTTTATCTGATGTCAAAGATATCCATACTGTTGGCAACATAAGACAAATACAATCACTCAACTCGCTCCATTGGGAAATGGAGATGGAAGAAAGAAATTCAGAGTCGTTTTCTCTCCTTCTCACTGCTTCAACTTGCACCAAGCGAAAAGATGATTTCCAGTTGCTATGGTTACGGAACAATACTCTGTATTTGTATTATTCTGATGTTTTATCAACGAAACCTGCTCCAATTTGAGATTTCTTGCTTATTTCCTTTTAATATCAACCAGAGTCGTTATTAACAAAGAAGATCGCAATCGGTTTATGAGGAATGGCAAATAGACGATGGTGAACCCGTTACGTGTTTAATTTAAATTTTATTTATTATTGTTAATATAACATAAAGGTCCTTTTGGGACCCCGAAATGAATAAAATTGTTTATAAATTCTTTAAATAAATATCGTTAACAGAATTACTAGCCTGTTGCTCTCTCAACCCACAATATGAGAAGCTCAGATTGCACCACCTACAAATCATAGCAATTAATTGGTTCAAATGTCTTCTAGCATCCCACACCATAGTAGATAAGGCAAGAAAACCTAGACGGCGTTTGATTTTTGCAGTGGGAGACAGAAATCATTATACGCCGCATATCCCATTGTAGCAGTGGAGCAAAAAGGATATTTCTCCCAAATCATATCGTTTATCATTGACTGTGACACTTCATAGTTTCCCTGTCCCATCTTCCTTATGACATGCAAGTGACAGTGTGTGAGTGTGTGTGCGCGCGCGGGGGAGGGGGTAGATGGCTAACGCCGTTACTATAGCAACGCCACGGCGAAATCTGCAAATCGGTTACTCGCACGCGACTTACATCTATTAATAACCTCCAGGCAGAAACCGATTGAGCGAGTGCTAACCATTTAGCTCCATCTACCGCCTAGAAATTCAACTAAGCGAAACCATTCCCCCAAAACTGCTCTGCCCACGTATCCAGACGTATTAATAAAAACCCACATAATCGTACTAGAAACGAATCCTTCGTTGACCTTAACTTTAACGATAGAAGATTCGCCAGCGGTTATTTCGCTATTACCTGCACTTAATAAATTCGTTGATAAAAGTATTTACGGTACACTGTAGAATATCGATTTATCTCTTACTATAAACAGTAGCCAAATAAATAATTTTCTCGTAGAAGACGTAAGTAACATTTTCTCTTCATCATCATCTTCTTCTCGTTCTTCTTCTTCTTATTCCTCCTCCTCCTCCTCCTCCTGACTGATTACGTCGTGACATAAGCGAGCCAGATCGGACTACAGACCACACCCCCTGCCAACAATGGTGTCAAACTCGGATAGAGGGCAATGAACTCTGCCGAGGCGTCATACCTGAATCTGTAGAATGAACTATTTAATAGCGACCAACTTGTAATTGAGACAATTTCCAGTCGTCTCCGTTAAGAAATTATTTTTGAGAAAGATTAAATTTAACCCAGTTCATAAATTTCCTAATATTTTTCCATGTCAAATTCTTTTATTATTGTAATATACCATAGAGCCGAGTGATATTTTTCTGAGTGCGTTTTGATTGAAAATCGATCTCATGTATTAGCATATTAGCATTTAATGCATTTCCATAAAGTTTTTAAGTCTCTATCTCGAGAAATATTTATGTAATTTTTTTAAAAATATATATATATATAAATTAATTAAGAGAGTGTAATATAATTCCTTGTTAACTTTAACTACGTATGGCTTATTGGGTTGATACAAAGAGAGGATTTAGGCATGTCCACTTGGGGTGAGGTTCTTATATCAATGTCAGCGCGAGTCGATAATGGCCATTGTGATCGAAACACCGAGTAATTGTTTGTCACATAAAACAAATCCAGTCAATTTGCTTTTATCTATTAAGCTCTATTATGAGTATATTTAGTGGGACAGTCGTTTAAGACCAAAGATATTTTGATTTTGTCGCAGGTATGCAGTCAGGGTGGTCGTTTGATGTATATATGGACCCTTCTTACCCCTATTTAAAGGTCAAATTCGTGTGTTGTATATACATGAGGTCAACTTTAAGAGTGAAATTTAAGAGGTCGTAGTTTGGCGCTTTGGCCACTCTCAGCACGATATCCATACACCGCTGGGAATTAATGGGTTAGATATTTGATTACCGAATGGATATTCTTGTTCTCTTTTTCTTTTTTCGAGGTGACAAGACAACTTTACTTTTATTTTATGTCGCTATGTAAAATTATGGGTTATACACATTGATAAATGTTCCTCTTAAAAATCCATTGCCTCTGAAAGTTATTGTTACATTCGGAAATTTATGATTATATCATACAAGATAATTGCCTATTGAAAAACGATAAAAAATTACCGTAATGTACGCTTTAATTATTTGTTGAGTACAATATCTAAATCCTAAATCTGTTATTTTAAAAATTTTTCTTCTGATCCTTTTAACTAGTATATATATATATATATATTATCTCAGACTGGCGGCTTCTTAAGAAGATGAGTTGTTGAACATGTTTCTGTGGCTTGTCTACAGAGTCGGGAGGTGGTCNGACGTATTACACAATAATTTAATTAATTTTAAAAATATAATAATGAAGATTTTTTAAAATATATACTAGAATTCGAAGTTTTTTAGGTCTCCTAATGTGAATTTAGATAAGCTGATTTATCTCGAAGTCGTACGATTAGACCAGTTTTTTTTTAGTTTTCAGATAAATCTGGCGAAAGAAAAATGACATTCAACTTAAGTAGTAGAAATGTCTCGATTTGCTTTTTGGGCTCCTCTCTTGAAGAGGTTCCTTTAGGATACCACCTGAAGATCCAAACGGGAAAAAAGGTTAGGTTAAAGGTCATTGTCGAGACGCGCGTAATTCGATCTGTCGGCGAGGAAGTGACCTCTAGAAACAAGCAATGCAACAAGGAGGACTTTGTTCCTTGGCCCCTCTCTTGGCCCGTCCATGACGTCATTAAATGATTTGTTTCCTGTGGGAGAACGCCTTCTTTTAGCAACTCCCATCTTAAATTCTTAAAATAGATAAAGATGTCCTACTGTATCTTAATAGTTAACAGATTTTTATCATCTTTCTACACGTTTTACAAAGATTTTTACTAATTTATTTTCTTGTCACACTTAGAAATTAAGTTTTTACTAAGACGGGAGGGAGGAAAAAAAAATCTAATTAATTTAAAACATCTAAGAAAAGAATTAACTAAGTTTAATTGATAAAACTATTATTTTAATTAAATGCAATTCTTAATTCCCCATAGCTATTTTTAATTATCTTAAATTATTGTTTTTTAATTTACTTAATTTTATTCTGTTTTATTTTTTCGACTCGTTAATAAAATTAGCGGAATATTGTGACTCCATTCGATTTTATAATTGTTTATAAGCGTCATTTGATTAAAATAAACTTTGTTAGGGTCATTTAGAATATCTTCTAAACATTTAAATAAAATTAAATCATAAATAATAAACGAATTACGATTTATATATTACACATAGGCCATTACAGATGCGATTTAAAAGTACTTATTAATGTAAAATTAATTAGTTAACTCAAGAAATATATTTGTAATCGTCTCTGCTTCTCGTTAAATTTATTAATTTTAATACATACCGTATATACATTTTAATGTACGCGTATAAATAAATAAACTAGAGAATTACAGCGGAAATTACTTTTATAAATTGGAATATGAACTACAAAAATATAAATCGACAAGTGATGTGATCTTTCATCTTTTATTCAATAATTCTGACACTTCATCTCCTCTCGCAATGTACCAATTTGACATGTATTAGCATTTACAACATCGCTGATTTACAAACTCTGATTGTGACAGTTTCGACCTTATTTCCTTTAAAAACACAAGTTACAAATAACCTAAAATGAAAAAGAAACATTTGAAAGAAAGTAAAGGAAAAAAAATATTAAAAAAAAAAGACTGAATAAAGAGAATATTTTCATTAATTTATCTCGTTATGAGCTAATTTTTAAATTATTCAACAAAACAAAGAGAAGAAAATTAAATGGTTCTAAATAGATAAATAATGATCCTAATGATAATCTAGTATGTAATAATAGAAAGTCATGTTTTATATTAGCATTTTAAATCACTTTTTATTAAGCTAAAACTTAAAAATAGCATATTCATTATCTTTTCACGATGAGTAATAATGAGCAAAACTTTAAACTATTTATCTTCGCTATAAATCAATATAAATGAATATTTTATGGAATTATTATAAAAACTAACTTTTTTTGGCAAGTTTATTTATTTTTTTCGGACGTTTTGGACAGTTATTAAATATACCTGTGTATATTTAATGACTGTGTATATGTACAGTACAGTACAGTACTGCATATTTAAAATCATGTTACATATTTCGTTATTCTTTTCAGCTATTGTATATTAAATAAGTTTTATATAAATTACATCGATAGAGTTAAAACTTCTTATTTAAACGAAGGAATTATCAAAATATAAAAAGATTCTGTTCGGTTTCTATATTTATAAATAGGCCCTTCAAGAGGGGAGTTGGGGGATTTTTCCCTGGGCCCAGAGAAAACTTAAGGGCCCGTATTGGTTTCTACATCTTTAAAATTAATTTTATTTTTACTAACAGAAAATAAAAGCTTCAAGAATGGATTTATTAATAAAAACATTATACATATTTCATTTATTAAAAAAAAAGCAAAGGGCCCGCACTATCCCGGGCCCCTTTGCTCCAAACAAGATCTCCACATCCTGTTTTTTTAATTGATTAAACTTATTAATTACACTTATCTGAACGTTTTTACTCAAACAATTACATCTTTATATTTTTAGAAATATTTTAAATAAAACTTACATTATTATTTTCATAAATAGATCAATAAATAAAAGTAAAAGACGAGAAAATTCTGGAGAAGACGACATTTGATGCTTCTGTTATAATAATAATAATAGGTAATTTATAATTGAACAATATGGTCTCGAAATAGAAGGAAACTTATATTAAACAATACTATTTTTACAATAATAGCAAGATTATTATTAGATAAATAGTATTTCAAATTTAAGAACATTTACAATTATTACAAAATTCAAAATTACTAAAATAACTTTATAAGCCTGTATCTAATTACAGATTATATATTTACAATTATTTTATGTAATAATAATTAAATTAAATGTTAATTTATCCAAAGAAACTAATCTTTAGATAAAAAGTTTTCTAAATCCAAGTCGAATTGGGACTTATCTTCTACATTATGTAATATAGTATACTTGTAAGCAGAGCCTGTAAAGCTCAGTATGGGGCCTGGGGTAGAGTGGGGCCCTTTTGCCCTGGTCTTTGAGCAAACGAAATTCTTAGAATGTTTCTTTATTAAAAATAGTAGTCTTAAAAATTTCATTTTTGTCAGTAAAAATAATATTCATTTATAGGTGTAAGAATCAGTAAGTTTTCTCCAGGCTGGAAAAATCTTCAGCTTCCCCTTCTCGATGGTCCTGCTTGTAAACTATTAGAAATACTTATTCTATATGCTAATTGACCCTTAATTTAACACTAGGCCTGTACACAGGACTTTTAAAAGGATGAGGTTAAAAAACGCACTATTTTTTACAACATAGTGCGTGTAATTAAACTTATCCTTTTAAAAGTCCTGTGTACAGGCCTAGTGTTAAATTAACACTAGGCCTGTACACTACTGTATATAGAGAGTAACATAATATAGCAGACTAAGGAGGAATTGAACGAGTGCAAAATATATATAACCTAAATTATATATAATATACAGTTTTATTTTAATTTTTAAACCCCCAACCTCCTTTGTGCCTTTATTAACACTGAGATTTTATTAATTTTAAACATGTTACATTTATTAATTAAATAACAGTATTTGGAATTTTTAAAAATTTTAGTTTCAGAGTTCCAAAGAACTCGATTCTATCAATATTGAACAATACATTTGAGATTACACACATTTTAATTACAGTAAAACTTCCATTATCCGGATTGTCCTCCTACTTTGTTAAAAAAATAAATATGTGCAGTACTGTACTGTACTCTACCTTACACGACGTATGTATTGTATATGCGTAAAAAAGAACTTTTTTAAATCTAAATATAGAAAATAAAACTATATTCATTTTTATTGTACTGCAGTACAGTATTCGTCCACATTTAATATTTTATTTGCACATAATTATGTACACACAGTACTGTACAGTATTAAACGGGGTTTGTTTGGATAGGAAAAAAAGGACTATTTTAAGCAAAAATGGAATTATCTTAATTAATTCGGATAATTAGAGTTTTACCGTATTATAAAATGTCCAAGTACGCTTCAGAAACACTAAAAATTCTACTCTTACATTGTTCTAGTTTAACAAAGAAATTCGCACCCAGTACTAGAATAATTTTAAAAGACATTTTCTAAAAGAAAGGAGGGGGAGAGGAAACAGAAAATATCTTAGATCGATTTCGTATAATTCAAAAATTATTCAATTGAATTCTTTCCGTTTTCAAAAAACCAAACAGTTTATAAACAGCGGGTAATAGAATAAAAATTACCGGTACGGTTTTAAATAAATTTGTTGTATAGTCGAAAGTATTCAAAATTGATTCCAGTGCGGTGAAATACTTTGTAAAATAATTGATAAGAAAATGAAAGTGCGGAACTTATTCTCTTTGATAAAATTTTAGAAACATCTGTCGTAAATCAATGTTTTCTTTCTGTCCGGAAGAAGCACTTACATCAGGAAGAAAACCATCATAAACTGGAGAAGGAATAAGAGGAGTTCGATAGACTGCGCATCTTGCAGACTGTCTACATCTGTTATGGGATGAAGCTGCGCCTATGAAGCTTGAAAAATGATGCCACTGCAAAGATGGGCTTGAAATATAGTCCGATACGATGCTGCGTGGTTATCTAAATATATATGAATCCGCCATATTTACACACCATCGACCATGTTTGATTCTTATTCGTCTAATACGCTCCAATGGATAAATGCCATTATTTAATTTCTATTTACTTAAATACGTACATTTTACACGCTTCAATGCTTTTAAACGTTAATTAAACCACGATAAATCTACAGGATTTTACATTTATTATACAGTATTATATAATTAATTGTTATAATATCGCATCTTTAAATTAAAATATATATTTTTTAAAGAAAATCAATTTTAACGTCTAGCGAGAGTAGAAATTTAAATATTTTGGTGTGAAAAACAGCAATAGGTGAGCTCTAGAAAATCATTTTAGGGCGCTCCGTTAGAACATTGAACGATACAGTTAGGATAAATAAATTAGCGTCAATAAGTTGGAGTAGAAGATGGAGTCGGTTGATTAGAGAAAGAATTACTTCAAGTAGATGGTTAGNATAAAAAAAAGAATTTTTAATAATTAAAATCATTCTATATACAGTATATATTTATTTATAATTTTTATTTTATTTATATTATTTTAAATTTAGTAGAAAATGGGTTGTATTCAGCATCTGTCGGTCGAATGGTTGTCATTCTTTTCTGGAAATTCTTTGAACAACAACGTAGACAATAATCCATTACTGGTATTAAATTATTAATATAAGCTGCACCCGACGTATTTTCTTTACTTGGTACTACACAAAGTAAAGATTAATGTGCTGGTGTAACGCTAATATTATTATCCATTTGTCCGATCTTTGAAATATGTTTTTGTTTTCTTTTGTTTGATTTTTATTTGCAATATTTTCTCATGTGTTCTTGTCAGAAGTTAATAAACCTGGATTTTTTCTTGACGTTTGATATATTATTCTAAAAAGAAATACATATCTCTCTCTCTCTCTCTCTCTCTATCTGCCTCTCTCTCTCCCTCCATATCTCTCTTCTTATATATTGTTTGTATGTATGTATACTGTATATACTTTTTATAGTTGATTTTTACTTTATATTGAGTTACAAATTATATATATATATAAATATAATGAAACAAATTTTCTAATAAAAATTCTAACAATTCCTCGAATTACAGAAATACAAACATCTGCTTTTCTCTGCTTTATTTATATTTTATTCCTTGGAAGAAAATAGCTTAAATTATTAAATTATTCAGTGTTCTAACAGAAAGAAAAGAAAATCTATTCGGCATATAAATAATTTGATTGAAGCAAACTTCATTAACTTCAAATTTCTACTTTTTTAAACGTGTTTTAAACATAAATATAAACAAATTCTCTCACCCCAATTTTATAAATATTTTATAAACAGAACAAGTTATGTTAATTATACACTTTTATAATATTTAAAAAAAAATTATCTTAAATTTTATTAAATTTAAAATAAAATAATAAATTAGACGGAAGCGGATAATTTATAAAATGATTTAATTTCTAATGACACGAATGTTACTAAATTCATTTAAATTATCTTCAACTTTGCTTTTACTTTACCGGAATTTCTGACATTATTTTATTATTTTTTTTAAAGTTAAAATTAATTGATGGAGATATACTTTCATTTATATACATATCCTATATATATATATATATTTTTTTTTTTCTTTACAGAATGAAAAGCTGGCGGTTTTGGCGGTGGCTGCGGCCCAAGAAGATGAAAAAGTGTGAAGGGCGTTTTCCTTCCGCAATNTTTTTTTTTTCTTTACGTAAAAGGAAATGATTAGAGTAGAATATCTGGTTTGGAGATCGATTGGGATCATTTCCAAGATGCCATCACCCTTAATACTATTGAGAGATATCATCTCTCTCACGCAACTCGCTTCCATCTGCTTCCATGATTAGATGGGATGATGAGAAAGCCCTACACATCCATTTAGTCTCTTTATTATACAATATTTGTTCGATAAAATTGTCTTTTTCCAACAAAGATCGGTTCTCTGCGTTTTTTTTTTTTCCTCTTCTCTGTTTCTCTAAGCTTTGCTTTAGATTCTTTACATACAAAAAGTCATCGTCTTTAACCATTGGTGATGGGGATTCGAACCCGATTTAAATAATTCGATTAATTATAAATTAAAACAGAAGATGGCGGCTGGCGCTTAAATTAATTTCTCCAACTTTTAATTAGAATTTTAAATTAAATTTTATATACCTTTTTCTTATTTTCTTTTATAAAGTTAAGATTAAATGTTCGTATCTTATAACTTTATTCAGAATTAATTTAAGTTAAGATATTTAATTTTTTTTATAATATTAATTAATTAACTTATTTAATAATTCTTTATAATTAGCACTTAATTAAATTAAACATATTTTAAACAGGGGTTTTTTTTTTTTTTTTAATTTTCTAGGCGAATGTATACCGTATGTAGTACTGTACAGTACGTGTCTATACTTAACTGTTTACAATCAATTAATTACAACGAAGGTTTTTATATATACATAAAAGCAGTAAATAAATCAAAATTTTATTTTTAAGTAATAATGGAAAAAGATAAGAGCAATCTATTGTGAAGGAAGCCATCATGTAAGATTCATATCTTGGAATACGTGATTTGTGATGTTCTAACACAAACACTAACCTTAATCTGTGAATTTGATACCGTACCTTTAAGATTTATCTCACGTTTTTAATGCTAAAAACTGTAATATCTAACAAAATTATTTTTAAAAAATTGTTCAAAAATTTAAAATTTAATTTTCTTTGAGTATTTTTCGAGAATGTATTATATATTTTCGAGAGTATTCTTCCGAGAATTTTTCTTTGAATAGACTATTTATTATACACTGTTTGTGAAATATTTTTTAGGAATATTTTTTCCCTTCTCCGCACAAATTTTCACAAAGAAGTTTTCAGAAAATTTTTACGATTTCGAATGGTCACTTTTTAAAATGTTTTTGTTTAGAAAAAAAAAACCTTTAAAATGACTCAAAAATTAATTTATTTAAACAATTTTTTATTTAATTTTATTAATATTACACTTATTATAAGAATATTTTGTTAGTTTCGTGAGAATGCGAGACATCTTTCTGAGTTTTAATTTAAATCTATTTAGAGAGTGTTTTTCGGATAACCTTTTCTACAATATATTAAATATTCTAGAGAATATTTTGAATGAAATCTTCCTATTGTTTTTTCCATACAAAAATTAAAAAAGAAAATATCATGAGATGATATTTTAGTTTTTTACAGCAGCTATTTCTTAAAATAATATTTTTGTGAATTTACTTCTTTTTCTACATTTCTCGGAAAATGTTTTATAGAAAC
The DNA here is from genome assembly GCF_000671375.1 of Centruroides sculpturatus. NCBI lineage: Eukaryota > Metazoa > Arthropoda > Arachnida > Scorpiones > Buthidae > Centruroides > Centruroides sculpturatus. The sequence continues at coordinate 575,724 of NW_019384605.1, read as the reverse complement.
TTTTCTTATATTTTATATTATTTTTGCGAGTTTTTGGTAGAATATTTTATTCTAAAAACTTTCAGGAAAATAAATTGTATCGTATGCTTCTTTTGAATATATATATATATATATATTTAACGAAAATAACAGCATTAATATATATATATTTAACTTGTTATAAACGATTAAACAATCGCCGAGTAATATTTTTATCCTTTGAATGTATTTATAGATAAGGTAGAAAGAAGCAAAGAAGGCTAATGTCACTTCTCCATAACTTCTTCATCTTGATCAGTAGACTTTTGCTTGCAGGCATATTCAACTTCCTTCATTCTCTTTGAGAGGTACATTCCTCGCTTTGACATTTCGAACTGCTGAGAACTGATAAAAATAATTTTTCTACACAAAATAAAATGCAACTTATTCCATTTCGGAAGAAATAGCACTTTCTTTTTCTTTCCTTCTTCACAATTTTTTTTTTTAATATCGAAAGACAAAATTCAATAATATCTTTCCTAGCTTTTACACATTTATTAAGAAAATAGTTTTATTTTTCTCCTTTTATCTAAATTACAAATACAGAAATGTTTTCTAAATTACAATTTTTTTCTCCTCTTCCTTTTTAATTGAATTTGAATTTTAAGCTTGTTTAATCAGTTAATTAAATTGATTAAAAATATATAATTAACGAACATTATACTTTTTTATGTTGTTTAAATATAATAAAAATATCTAGTGTATATATTAATTTACCCTTTAAATTGGATTATTTCATGTGGAAAAATATCAAATATTCGTGTTTTAGGTTAGAAATTTACGTGTAAATACACTCATATAGCCTTATATTATCTATTTTTAGCCTTTTTTGCATCATATTAAGATATAAATACTGTTATTTTAGTTATAAAATAGCTTATATTCCACCGAACCAACCGAGAATAGAACTCTATTCTCGTTTACGGTTCTATACACATGTTTTTATGCCAAAAAAAAAAATATTACACTATAAATAAAAAAATTAGCTTAAGAATATTTACCATAAATTTATTTACGTGATTAATTTAATATTTAGATTAAAATTCATATTCAATATCTGTTACTACAAATGATTGTTGACTAATGTCTAACATATTTGGTTGCCCTACTCACTTTTAATGGTGATATTTCTTATAAAATGTTATACAAACCCTTCTACTTCCTTTAATCTAGCTAAAAATATGTATATTATAGTATCAAATTACTAATAACCTGATAAAAAAACGAAAATTGAACATCCTTCAGGATAATTTGTACGTTATTCAGCGGCTTTATCGTGTAAAAAATACACACCGTTCTTCTACTTTAAGCTTGACAAAGTGCCTGTAATTGATATTGAAAATATCATTTTCTATTAATTATAACGTTTAAAATCTACGGAACTAACCAAAGATTATTAATTTGAATTTTTAGCTTGAGATGGAACGTGCATTGATTCAGTAACGGAGGTTTGGACCCTTCCAAGGTGAAACCGAGGGGACAAAAGACGGCAAAGGTGGCAAAAGTTGTGGTACGGGACGAATATTAGCTGAATTGTCTGGAGGAAGATTGGTAGAGGGTGGAATTCGTGAATTAATGTTAACGCATGCATCCGTGTCGACGGGTGGCATATTGTTTCGCGGAACGGTAGAGAATGCGGTATAATGTACGTTGAAAGCGGGATTACTCTTCATCTGGCTGATAAGTTGTTCGTGTTTTCTCTTAATGATGAAACTCCATATAATTCCTATGTAAAAACATAGAGATCCGGAAAATTCTAAGACAATCTTATCGGTACCTTCATCGAACATAAATGAGAGTGAAGTTAAAAATAAACCGACAGCGAGGAACCAATCAGAATGATCGAAAGTAAAATGCCAGCTGCCAGGTTTAAAGTTGTCATTGGTAAACCAAGATCCATAAGAACGTGATGAGTCCATACCTGATTTAAAAACAAGAAAGAATTTTGTTACGTATGCATATTTTTGTGATAAAAATCTTCGCGATAGAGTTATTTTTATGTCGTCGCGCTTCTTTCTTACTAAAGAAAAGCATTCCCTGCTGGAAAAAAAAATCTGATTTCGGTTTGAATAAGCCAATTTTTTACTGTCATAAAGGTTACTTAAATTTGGCATTCGTAAATCTTCTTAATCCCTTTAGACAAGCTATTACTCTATGTTAATCTCTTTCTCCTTCTCAAAAGATCAAGATTCTTTAGCTTTATCAACCTACCTCTTTTATTTTTTCCGAGTTTTAAAACATTCTTTTTTTTTTTTAATGCTACAACAAGTAACAAAATCTATCTAAGTGCCCTTTCGGTGTACCAAAAGACAGGCAAAAAATAAATAAAAAAATGTAGTTTAACTCTAAATACCATTGATTTTAGTTCATATTCAAATTTTATCGATTTTAGTTTTCTTTATTGAAAAGGGAAAAGAGGGGGAAAACACATATACCACTTACATATAAATCGATTCATACTAAAATTTTAAGCTTGAAAAAAAATGTAAATTCAATTTAAAAATAAAAAAATAATAATAATAACTTTAAAAAATTCAAAATATAATTTGACAAAAAACGTTAATAATAATCACGGTACATGATTCTTAATGGCTTAATCAATGGTATTAACGGGCAGTGATTTTAATTAAATCTGTGCTAACGGAAGTAATATACATTTAATTTTGATAATTAGTTAAATTCGAACCGCTTTTCGATAACCGAATGCTTATTTATTTTAAGTTTTAACCGTTATTTAACTATATTTTTACATAAATAAATGATACGAGTTTTTTAAACGATATTTTTAAAGAATAATAATAAAGAAAATTCTGTTTGAAAACGTTTAAATGTGTATTTTTAATGCGACTTACCATTTAATTTAATTACCGGTTATCATCGGAACTAAACAATTACGAATCTTCCTCAAGGTCCACAGGGTATTCCTGAAAATGACATCATAGAATCCCGTAACAAAAATCGATATCGATGTTTACTAAAGGAAAAATCGATTATCGACAGCGACTTATTTGTGCGTACTATACGATCTCTGTTATATAAATCAGGATTAAAATTTCAATAGATTTACCCTAATTAATATTAAAATTTTGATTAATTTTCTTAAGTAAAATTAAATTTTTTTATTTTTATTTTTCCTTCATGTTCAAGAGAGTAACTTCGATCGGAATAAATAAACAAATAAATGTAAAAAAAAGGTGTGTAAGTTTTATTTGCATTCGATCATTGTTCGCCAATGGAACGAATCAGTTGAAAGCAATCTTCTTTCCTAAACTCCCGGTGAATGTTTTCTTTCAACACTGCCAAATTATGTCCTCTAGGGAACAACAAAAAGACAAAACTTCACCTCCAAGTTGATCAGTTGAAAGTATTCCGGACTTAAGTGGTAATTCAATTTGGTTCGGATAAACACATTTTTTTTTTTCCTTTCTTGCCAAAATAAGACTACGTGGTGCCATCTGTTGGATTCTACTCGTTTAACCACTCCTCTTAACGAATCATTGTTATACTTGAAAAATGTATAATGTTATGAAGCGTGAGGAGCCTTATATATACTATTTAAAAATTCATCTGGGCGAAAACAATAAGGAAATTGATGACCTAACTCGAGCGTGACGTCGAGTGACTAAAGAATCGATTGTGACCAGCGAGTCACCTTCCTAATCTGGATCGATCACGAAGCCATCTATAAATCCTCCACGAACCATGTATGATATGCCATATTCTATAAACATATCCAAGCATTTATCTGTGAAGAAAGTTTAATTTTTTTTTCCTTTCTTTCTCTCTTTCCTGTGACCCCTTTTTAATATATTTTTATAAGAGAAATACGCGTAACGAGCTTGTTTGTTTGTGTAACCATCTTTTGATCCTAACTTCTTAATTTAATTAATTTTTCACGCTCTTTTTAATAAGTACAGTAGGTAGCGAGAACCTAATAAAATCATTCTCGGCGCAATAGAAAGTAAAAGAAACACAATTACGCCACAAAAGATGAACTGCCTCCAACGTCTTTCTGCTACTCCCACTTAAAAGTAATCACTTCTACGCTTGTGTTGACCACGTGATCTGTGTGTTTCCTTTTCTTCTCCGCTTGCTGTCGTTCTTCGGGTGAGGTGAACAGTCTGACAATGAGAGTGGAAAACGGTGTCACTGACCTATTCATTGCCGGGTTTCGAGCACGGTAACCATGGAAACGTGATTCGTCCCACCTCTTGGGAGGGGTAGGATGGACAAGGAGGGAACGACAGCGTGGAAAAGCAAGAAGAAGAAGAAAAAGAAGAAGAAAAATAATAATAATAATGAAAAAAAAGACCATATTAACGAAACATTTCGTTCTGCTGTTTATTTTTAAATAAAGTTCTACTTAAATTATGGTGCAGTAACATGTGTATAATTTGATAAATACTTAATAATTAATGTGTCGAGAATATTGAATGTCGTGAAAGAGTATTTATTTTCTCTATCGGAACTTTTTAGTTAACAATTGAGCACTGATTAGTTTCGATTGTATGGAAAATTTCTTCATTATTATTTACACAAAGAATTGATTCAATTATAGCTTTTCAATAATAACAATTTCTCCATTATATTTCTCTAAAAATATGTTTTCCAAGAACAATTTACTTATCTTACCCAATTTCTCTCAAATATCTTATTATTATACTTGAAAATGTTCTAAATTTCTTTACTTTTTTTTCTTTTTTTTCACATTTCGGCTGAAGATGTGTTAATTTTTTAATTCTACCAATGAAAAGAAACTTAAGATTAATTTAAAAAATGACGTTTTAGATTTATTTATTAATGTTTGTCTACATGCCGGGAAACATTTTTGGAGTTTAAACGTCTGTTCGAGGGTCGGGAAGATCGCTTTTCTATAAATCACGTGTCACGAAATCTGTTCTGTAGGAAAACGAAGCTTCCGTGTTGATTGTATACGAGGAGCGAAAAACTGCTACGAATTTCGCGAAATGTAAACACTCAGTGAGAAAAATATATAGAATTATGGTTATTTTGTATGTCGTTGATACTTTGCTATTGTAACAAGCGTTGATACTTTATCAAAGAACAAAATGGATTATATCTCCAACTGCTTATTTTAAACAAAAGCGAAATGAATCATCCTGATGTATACTAGCTTGTTTCAAAGTATTTTAAACATTATTCTACAAAAGAATAAGGATAATTTAAATATATTTGAGTAAAGAAAAACGTGTAATCACGAATTTAAAAGCCATAGAAAATCAATTTTAATACTATTTTTTTTTTCTTTTTTTTTTAAATAAAACATCGATATCGGTAGAAAATACAGCATAACTTGAAAAAAATGTAGACATAATACATTTTAAAATATATATTTTTTAAAGAAAATCAATTTTAACGTCTAGCGAGAGTAGAAATTTAAATATTTTGGTGTGAAAAACAGCAATAGGTGAGCTCTAGAAAATCATTTTAGGGCGCTCCGTTAGAACATTGAACGATACAGTTAGGATAAATAAATTAGCGTCAATAAGTTGGAGTAGAAGATGGAGTCGGTTGATTAGAGAAAGAATTACTTCAAGTAGATGGTTAGGATTGATTTAGAAGTCCTTGGCTTCTTCACATAAGTTTATTTTTTCTAATCTGACTGAAGGCTTAACAAGTGGCTAGTAGTATATTACCCTATTTTGTTATATTTATTCCATAAATACCATTTAGAATTTAGTTTTGCGCGTATATTTACGTGTAGAAACAAAATTTAAAAAAGAAATTTTTAATTATATATATATATATATACCGTTTTAGCTTATAGTTTATTCTTCCTCCATAAAAGAATTCAATTAAATTTTCATACCAGATTTTATATATTCTACACCTATATCTATGTAATTAATGATTTAGAACGAGTGTCGAGTAGTACTTTTATATTATAGCTTCCTGATTTCGTGCCACCACGAAACTATGAACATAAATGCTTACAAAAGCTTAGATTCGCAGTACATTATGATTATCTGTACAGCCAATAAAATTCCCAAGTAACGGATATTTAATACGTATTAAACTATTTAATTTTCGCTCCAGTTGCAATGTAAACTATAAATGATGACTTTTTTTTTTTTTTGAGTCGCTAGCAAAACTTATTTACCGTCTTAATGCCGTATTATAAGGATATTGTTGTATGAGTTCTCCGCCGTGTAATTCTTTATATTAATAAATATTAGTTTAATGAGAATAAAAGCCAACATTTTATATATTTTTTTAAAAATAAGCACGTAATTGTTTATATGTATCATTTATAATCTTTTTTTTTTTTTAAATTGGTTATTGCGCAGTTTTAAGCCTCCGAAATCCATTAAATCCGTAAAGTCCATTAAGAATCATGTTTAACCATCTGTAAATAATCATTTTAAATTGAATAAATAAATACATATAAATATATATCTAATTCATTTAGATATTAAAAAATTAAAAAATATAACAAAAATATTATTTTAAATTAAATTTTTAAATATAAGCAATTTTTAAGATAACAAAAGAGGATTCTGCCCTCTAGTGCTGGAAGAAAAAATTACATTATTTCTTTAAAAGATCGGATTACCGATATTAAATATTAATTTATTTAAATATTAAAACTGTGTATTTACGAATTATCTATTTTTAACAATAATAAAGAAGAATTGCGTGTTATTAAATGCTAAACATTAAACGGAAATTTGTAACGACTTTGTGATAAGACCAACACGCCAATAGTTCGGGATATGTCTGACATCTAGCGGAATAAAAGGAAAACAATAAATTGAATTATTATTACAAATTTCTCCTCTATTTTTATATTAAAAAAATATCTATTAATATTTTAAAAACACGTTAATGAAAATTATAATTTAAGCAGAATGGTTAAATTTACATTTTATCGTTTTTTTTTCGATTTTTAGTAACCAGAGGAGACAATTAGAGGATCGTATAGCTTGATTTTTTATGTTACAGATCCCGTTACCATCGATTTCAAAGTAAAAAATATATAATCAATGATAATAATATAAAAATGTACAGTTTAAATAAAACGAAACGACTAAATACATTTAAAATTTCGAAAATTTTAAATCAATTAAGTAGTGTATAAAGCGCCGGCATCGATTTTCTTTCAATAACGACGTCCTTTTGCAGACTTATTTAATGGCTAGGGGCAAAAGCAACCTAAGCTTGCGTGACGTTATCGCGACTGTGTAAAGCGACCCTATTGAAAGAATGAATATTATCTTTGGGGAAGTAAATCCCGTGACCAGAGAACAGTTACTCGATCCGACAATATTTTTCTCCTCGGGCTCTCCCGACTTTACAACAGATTACAGTGAATGAAATTTCAAACTGGTATACGATTGGTCTATTCTTATGTATTCATTGGTCGACAACTATCCCTGTCCGTTTTATAGCGTGCTAACAGTCTCTTTCTATTTAGAATTAACATGAATGACATTGACGTCATTTCAGATTATCCTAACGAGGATCAGAAAGATGTGATGGAATCGAACCCTTTCTTGCCCTGCACTCATTATATTATTGGAGTTTATTTACTCGTAATAGGTAAGAATAGGCTTTAGATTAAAATATCAGTAATTTTGTAACATTTAAGATTTCTATAAGTGGAAGAATTAATGAACAAAAATTTTAAGCGGAAAAAAGAAAGAAAAAAAAAATGTTATTAGTGTTTTATAATACACAAATGGCTCTGCTTCCTTCTTACTTTAAAGCATGTGAACCGATTTAAATTTGTCAAGAGGCTAATGAGTTCCCATAGCTGATCTGTCCTGTTTTATTTCTCTATTTTTTTTTCTAACTTAATTAGTTTTAATACGGAAGTTTGATTAATTCATTTCTTTAATCTCTCACTTGTTCATGTATCTATTCACACGTATAATTTATTTATATTTCGATTTATTTTACATATTAGGAATTCTTGGAACGTTTGGAAATGGGATTATAATAGCTACGTTTTTTCGTTTTCGAATTCTTTTATCACCAACAACAACATTACTGATTAACTTAGCCATTGCAGATCTTGGAATATGTCTGTTTGGTTTTCCTTTCTCCTCCTCGTCCAGTTTTGCAAACAAGTAGGTTCATCTTACTTAATAACTGTCATTCATAAATTGCTTTTTTATATATTTAAATTTATTTTATGATACAGATGGTTATACGGTGATGGCGGATGCCAATGGTATGCGTTTATGGGCTTTTTATTCGGTTCTGCTCATATAGCCACTTTAGTTGCGCTTGGTTTGGATCGTTACTTCGTTCTATGTAACTTGAATACCAGTAAGTCAGTTTTGGAAGTTTTACTCCATAAATATATTTTAAAAAGTCTAATTTTTTTTTGTTTTTGTTTTTTTTCCAGGAAGAAGGTTAATTTTCCGTCGATACTACTTAATGATAATTGTAATCTGGATTTATGCTTTATTCTGGTCGGTTATGCCTCTATTAGGTTGGGGAAGGTAATGATAATTTTATAGAAAAAATAAAATAATAAAATAATTTTCTCGAATATAAACTGTGGATCGTTTCAGATACAATTTGGAACCCAGTTTAACCACCTGCACCATCGATTGGAGGCACAACGATACAAGTTATAAGTCTTTTTTATCGACTTACTTTATTTTTGGATACGTAATACCTTGTATTATCATCGCAACATCGTACTTTATCGCCACAAAACGTATTAAAAGCGATAAGATAACGATTACAGACATCAGTATACCAATACGTGATAGATGGGATAATGAAAGGCATATGACACTGGTAACAATTTTCTGAAAATTTTTAATTTTTCATAATTTAATAAAAACAATTTAATTCATAATTGAAAATAATTGTTTATTTGAGAAAGAAAAACTACAAAATTTTTAATTACCTTTATTTTCGGAACAATATGGATAATGTTTTAACTGAAAATATTTTTAAAAATTATCATAAATGTTTTTAAAGTATTAATATAATTTTAATATACAAAAAAAAATCAATAATTTGACGGAAAATGATTGATTATTCTAGACATAAATATGAATTATATGTAATTAGTCACAATGTAGGAGTTTTTTCATGAAATTGCTCTTCGCGTTCATTGTTATTCCTGGACAAAACAATAACAACGCTAGCATAAAGTTCCTGACATTGATGTTTCATAATCATGTAGTTGTATTAAGTAGACTCAAGAAGGAAAAAAGAGTACATTGTCTGAATTTCTTAATCTATTTAAGCAAAAAAAAAAAAAATCACTTTAATTCGAGTATCAAGTAACTTTGTTCGAGTGAACATATAAATTCTGATTAGATTTGCGTTATTTCATTATTGAGATTTCAAATCTGACTACAACGGTTTTTACACAAAATAATCATGAAATGAGAAGAGAATTTTTATAAATCATATTTTACAAATTATTGGAAAATTTCTGTATAAGCCTATTAGATATAAATAGGATAAATCTTATTATACTATTTTTTTTTATTTGTTTGATGTACTGTACTGCACCTTCTTTAAAATTTTTCTGAATTTACTTTTGATTACAAAAAATAATTCATATAATTCTTAAATAATGGAATTTAAATGGTAACGTTTTGACTACTTACAATTAAAAATATTCGGTTTTCAGCAAACTATAAATAGGAATGAGAGATATAACAAAGTAATATATGAATATGTAGCTTATATATACAAAATACTACATTATACATACACAAACATACTTATTGACTAAAAAGTTGTTTACCAAAGGTGGCGCGTTGGAATCAAATAAAACTTTGTTAGTTGTGAACGTAATGACAATGGTAGTAAGTGATTACAATTTCATAGCAAAGGGACAATTTCCTACAGAACAACAGAACAATTTAAATAAACCTTTATACGTTGTACGACCTCCTTTTGCCTGGATACATACAGCAATATGATCGGGCACGCGGCATATAGGCGCAGATTTGCTATCCTGCGACAGATGTTGCAACTGCCGCTCAGGATCTTTCAAACTCGTAGATAACTGAAGATGGCATCTCTTTTGGTTTCATAAATGATCAATAGGTAACAAATCTGGACACTGGTCAGTTAGGAAGTGTGGCAACAGGACGGATACATTTCTAAGAAACCAAGCTGTTTGCGGCAAAGCATCATCTTGCTAAAAAGTAGCTATGTATGTATGTCTCTTTAATCCGTTCGGTAGACTATTGGAACACGACATAAACCTTTTTAAATGCTTTTTAAGGGAAGAGTATACGCCAAACACTTTAAATATTTTTGTAGTGTTTCTAATGGCTGTATTATAAAATCTTTCCAATGTTACCCGCTATACACCGTGGTTTTAAAAGACAGAATCATAGGTATCGTATAAGTGTGACAATTTTTAAGTATGATAGTTTTATGTCAGTAAATATGACCTACACGCGAGAATTTTGTCATGTTACTAATTGTGTGTTTTAATAATTTGTAGTATTGCACTGAATTTCGAGGGACTTAACATTCATGTAAATCCGAAATGCATATGTGGAAACAATAAAAGAAGTGTTTAACCTAAAAGCTGTAATGATAGTATACCGAACTTAATGTCGGATTAAAGAGACATACCTACATAAATCATAACAGCTACCAAAAGTGATATTTAAAAAGTAGCTGTTTTCATCCCACCATCAAAGGCACACACGAGAGCACAGGATTTCCTGAAAATATCGTTTCGTCTCAATATCCCTCTCACCAGACTAGATATCATACGAGATGGTTCTCCAGACCAGCATGTCAGTAATGAAGCAGTGTGCCGCTCAACAGTAAAGTGAGATTAGAGCTCACAGGGATCCTCCATAGTCCACACTATAACATGTTGATTGTCTGTTTCCAAACAGAATAATGATTCCTCGCTAAAGACAATACGCTGGCCAGTTTGTAGCCATCCATAAGGCTCAGTGCAAACAAAGCCTACGATTTTGAAGTGCTAATAACAAAACCGTAGAGTTCGGTCGCCCATTCATGAAAATCTGTTTCTGTTAATTTCCTGTCAAAACGGAGAGACAGGATTCTTTCTGTCTTTGTTCCTGGACATAGGTATCGTCGTTGCAACTGTACGTTGCAATCACGTTGTCGTGATTATCTGTCTGGATGGTCAGAGCTTGCCTGCCGTATATGTTTCCTGAAGTATTCACTGCCCCAACGCTTTCTCACAGTCAGATTAGAATGGTCCAAATGGTAGCCAATTCGGCGAAACGTCCATCCTGCTTCCCTTAGTCCAATGATGCGACCTTTCAAACACCCGCATCTATGCTTAATCATGTACATGCCTGGCATTCGAATATATCCAAATAACATATTTACCGAGTCTGTAAGCCTTTTCTGTAGGATATTAGGATGTATTAACTGGCATTCAATCGGATTAAAATTGTAATCATTCACATACTTTTCTGAGACATAGATGTATGCTGAGTTGCAGTAATTCATTCACTCTAAATGTGATAGTCATTAATATTGCATAATTGCTTTAAAAACAAAATAAAATTCATAAATCAATTATATATATCCATTAATTAAATTATAACACATTACAATCATGAGTTTCTATTGAATTGAGACAATAACAACAGGCGGGCCTAACTCTCAATGAGACAAAGAATGGACAATGGGCTTAAATAGTTTATTATAAGGGTAAGGATTTCGAAGTTTAGTCCCGAAACTTTTCTACCCTATAAATTCATGTTATTTTAACAAACAAAAGGAAATTTTTAAGATTGCTATTTATTAACAAACACCCTACTCAAATTACTGCTATTAGCACTTCAAAATCGTAGGCTTTGTTTGCACTGAGCCTTGACAGAGAAGCATGGATGGCTACAGTATTTCTCTTGTTAAAAAAAAGGGGGGGCCCGCTCTATCCCGAGTTCCATAGCAAGCTTTTGTTGGCTTTTAATAAAGTATCAATATATGGGACTAGACTGAATTCGAACCCATCCTTCACGGCAATAGACGTACAATTAGATGTTAAATTAGGGAAAACATTATAAAAATTTACGAAATTTAATTAACGAATGCAGTTGAGTCAAATTTTTTAAAGTTGTAATCTATAAAATCGTTTTTGATATAATAATTTCTATATTATAACACGCAGAATGAACATGTTGGAATTATAGAATAGCATTCTTTCTTTCTTTATTTATTATACTTACTGTGTTATATTTAAATAGTAACATTTCTAAATCATTTTTNGTAAAAACTAATTATTAAAATAAAATTTATAAATTAAATTATTTATTGATTGACATGCAATTGAAAGAAAACATTAAAATATAAATAATATTAATATATTTTATCGAAGATAAAGCAAGTCTAGACTGTAGAGTCTAGACGTGTTTATTAGTCTAGTAACAAAAACGTAGTAGTATAGAGTAGACACGATTGGAGCATGCGTTCTATCGATTCTGAACGTGTTACTCTTAACAACTTCATGTTCGCTTTACTCGATCGAGAGAAAGCGATGGAATGGGATAAAGCGAAAGTAATCAAACTTATAGAAGAATTCAGAACTAGACCCGTATTATGGGATGTCACTTTGAAAGAATATAAAGATAAGAACTTAAAAGTGAACGCATTAGAGAATTTGAGTGTATTGTTTCAATGCCCCATAGAAGAGATTGAAAGGAAACTTTTTAATCTCAGAACTCAATTTAATAGAGAACATACCAAGGTTAACAAGAGCAGAAAAATAGGAAATGCGATGGAAGTGTATAAACCTAAATGGTTTGGTTACGACATGTTGAAATTCCTTATAATGATGAAAGAGATACGTAAAAATCGCTACGGTCCAGTAGTTGTAAGTATTAAAAATCTGCTATTAAGTAACGATAAACGGATAAAGAAAATTTATAACAGTCAATAACGCGTCTTTGTCAAATTGACGTAAGAATATGCATCATCTTAACCGAACGAACAGATTCAATAATTGTCAAATCTTTTAACTTTTAATAAATGGAATTTTAAGAACTGCATTTAATTTTAATTTTAATTTCAGACTATCGTATTTATAATTATCGGATTTTTATTGGCTTGGACTCCGTACGCGATTTTGTGTATGTGGACTGTTTTCGCAGATCCTTCGACGGTTCCTTCATTTTTGACATTGCTTCCACCACTTTTTGCTAAGGCTTCTACCGTTTTTAATCCGTTCATATACTTTTTTACTAATCCTCACATACGAATTGGAATGAAAGCTACTCTCCAATGCTGCAAAAATGTTCCGGACGAAATGTTCGAACTTTCAAATTCACCGGAGTGTATTCGAGTCACTCAGGAAGAATAACATTATATTGATTGATCAGCACGAAATTATTATTAAAAATAATCGAAATTAAATAACAGAAAATCGAAGAATACATTTTAAAAAGACGAAAGTCATAAAAAAACGCAATTTATAGNTTTATTTATTATACTTACTGTGTTATATTTAAATAGTAACATTTCTAAATTAAACTTTTAAAATAATATTACTCATATAATTGGTTACTAAATACATTTAAAATTAATTTTTTTATTTAAATTTTTTTTATGTAATTAAAACAATTTATATAAGAAATTTTGATTTTGATTAATATTTATTTTTTGATTGTAAACATGTACGAGAGTCTATAAACATATTATATTAATTTTTAAAATTTGCATTAATTAGAAATACCTCCGATAGATGGCAGAAACATATTCCAAAAATAAATTTAGTAAACGAAATAGATTTAAAAAGAAATTAATCTCATTAAATAAATATACTGTATATTTAAATTATAAAATATTTATCATATGCATATATATTGTATTTATTAATAATAATAATAATATGCATATATTTATATTTATATAGTATTAGCCTATATTTTTTATTACTGTAAGAAAATGAAAAAAAATGTCGTCATTTTAAATTATTTTCTAATAAATATATTTAATTAGGAAATGTATAAAAATAAATATAAATATACGATTGATAAATTATATTAAATTTAAAGTTTGTTCGATTGGTTGAGATGATGCACATTTTTTTACGTAAATTTGACGTCATTCTGTAGAAGTCCCAATTATAAAACTGAAAAGACGACGTCAAATTGACGTAAGAATATGCATCATCTTAACCGAACGAACAGATTCAATAATTGTCAAATCTTTTAACTTTTAATAAATGGAATTTTAAGAACTGCATTTAATTTTAATTTTAATTTCAGACTATCGTATTTATAATTATCGGATTTTTATTGGCTTGGACTCCGTACGCGATTTTGTGTATGTGGACTGTTTTCGCAGATCCTTCGACGGTTCCTTCATTTTTGACATTGCTTCCACCACTTTTTGCTAAGGCTTCTACCGTTTTTAATCCGTTCATATACTTTTTTACTAATCCTCACATACGAATTGGAATGAAAGCTACTCTCCAATGCTGCAAAAATGTTCCGGACGAAATGTTCGAACTTTCAAATTCACCGGAGTGTATTCGAGTCACTCAGGAAGAATAACATTATATTGATTGATCAGCACGAAATTATTATTAAAAATAATCGAAATTAAATAACAGAAAATCGAAGAATACATTTTAAAAAGACGAAAGTCATAAAAAAACGCAATTTATAGGAATTTATTATATATTTTTTTAACTATGTATTTTTAAATTTTATCTTATTTAGAAAATATTTCATAACTTTAGTATTAGATAGCTTTTTTTAATTCGTTATTTGATATATGTTATATTTTGCTATTTTATTTCCTCAATATATGTTATATGTAACACGATGCCCGTCGAAGAACGTAAAGGACAAAGATAAATATTACTTTTAAGTAATTAAAATTGTAACTAAATATTAAGTAATAAAAATATATATTTTTTTCATTTTTCTAAAATTTTAATATCATTAAACTTAAGGATTAAGTAACACATATTTAATTTAAGAAATTACATATCACAACGATAATAAAATATTGTGTAATCATATAACAAGGAAAAAAATTAAAAGATAAATGTAAAAATTACATTTTAAATATAGTAGGCCCTCGATTTAACGCACTAATTGAGGGAAAAGTATGTTCCACTCTTGTCAAAAAGACTTAAATCGAATGTAGTTTAAAAACAGATTTTAATCACGAATCTAAAAATGCGCATTAACAGTGACTAGACTATTTACTTACAAGTTAATGAAGGAAAAGGATTGTCAAATATGTGACAAGGTCACAGTGCATTACCAAAAAAGGGGATCTTGATCTTTTTTAAAACGTTCAGAATCCCAACCGACATTGGCGGATTATCCAATAAGTATACTAGGGCCTCGTCATCTCGAGGGGCCTCAAACATTAGGCTATATAGCAAAAAGATAAAATGCCTGTAAAAATTTAATGAACGTTTAAAACTCTGTTGTTATTTAAAAAGTTGTTGTTATTTAAAGAGTTTTATTGTCTTTTTAATATAAAAAAACACTTTTACATAAAGGCCTTATAACAAAATTGCGTCTAGGGCCTCTGAGGAACATAATACGCTACTGCCAACCGTGGAAAGCGCATTGCTGGCGCCAAGGTACTGTATATGAAACGATCTGTACAATGTACAGGATGTATAATGTTACTATGTATAAGTATGAATAAAGTATTAATATAATGTATATCAAAGTAATATATAGTCATTGACTTATCGACCTATCCTTTTAGCCTGTTCTATTGGCGAATTAAAGAAATTTTATGTGTATTAGGCTAAATCCAAAGTATTGGTAAATCGGGGTCCGTTAAAACGAGGACCTACTGTATTTAAGTTGATGTAATTGTTCAAATCTTCCTATAAATTCAGATTTAGAATAGTAAAAACTAATTATTAAAATAAAATTTATAAATTAAATTATTTATTGATTGACATGCAATTGAAAGAAAACATTAAAATATAAATAATATTAATATATTTTATCAAAGATAAAGCAAGTCTAGACTGTAGAGTCTAGACGTGTTTATTAGTCTAGTAACAAAAACGTAGTAGTATAGAGTAGACACGATTGGAGCATGCGTTCTATCGATTCTGAACGTGTTACTCTTAACAACTTCATGTTCGCTTTACTCGATCGAGAGAAAGCGATGGAATGGGATAAAGCGAAAGTAATCAAACTTATAGAAGAATTCAGAACTAGACCCGTATTATGGGATGTCACTTTGAAAGAATATAAAGATAAGAACTTAAAAGTGAACGCATTAGAGAATTTGAGTGTATTGTTTCAATGCCCCATAGAAGAGATTGAAAGGAAACTTTTTAATCTCAGAACTCAATTTAATAGAGAACATACCAAGGTTAACAAGAGCAGAAAAATAGGAAATGCGATGGAAGTGTATAAACCTAAATGGTTTGGTTACGACATGTTGAAATTCCTTATAATGATGAAAGAGATACGTAAAAATCGCTACGGTCCAGTAGTTGTAAGTATTAAAAATCTGCTATTAAGTAANCTGTAGAGTCTAGACGTGTTTATTAGTCTAGTAACAAAAACGTAGTAGTATAGAGTAGACACGATTGGAGCATGCGTTCTATCGATTCTGAACGTGTTACTCTTAACAACTTCATGTTCGCTTTACTCGATCGAGAGAAAGCGATGGAATGGGATAAAGCGAAAGTAATCAAACTTATAGAAGAATTCAGAACTAGACCCGTATTATGGGATGTCACTTTGAAAGAATATAAAGATAAGAACTTAAAAGTGAACGCATTAGAGAATTTGAGTGTATTGTTTCAATGCCCCATAGAAGAGATTGAAAGGAAACTTTTTAATCTCAGAACTCAATTTAATAGAGAACATACCAAGGTTAACAAGAGCAGAAAAATAGGAAATGCGATGGAAGTGTATAAACCTAAATGGTTTGGTTACGACATGTTGAAATTCCTGATAATGATGAAAGAGATACGTAAAAATCGCTACGGTCCAGTAGTTGTAAGTATTAAAAATCTGCTATTAAGTAATGATAAACGGATAAAGAAAATTTATAACAGTCAATAACGCGTCTTTTTTTATTTTATTTTTTAAAATTTATATCGTGTATAAAATATTTAACATAATAGAATAAAATAGAATGTTAGAAAACTTTTCGATTTATAATATAGTACGAACATGTTTGTTATAACATGCAACGCTTTTAAGAGATAGGAAAATCTTATTTGTTTAAGTAACCTTTGGACTGTATGTTATAGATGTTAAACGACAGATGCATTTAGTTTAAATTGTGTTACTTAAAGGAGAAATTAGATCGGAAAGGAAAAGGTGTTTGTATACATTATCGCCCGCATTTCCGCTTTATAACTGAGTTTTATATCTCTAACACGCAATGTTATTGATGGAACGACAACTGTTTCCATACGTGACACTTCGCTTGAGTATGCGCGACGTAACGTGATAAGCTTGAAGGTTATTGGTATTGGTGATATAAAGCTTATTTCATAAATATGCTTTTATCGTATCTGTATACATTCTGTAACAACACAAAGAATAACAAATCCCGTATCCTTTCAATTAAATTAGTCACGATTAAAACAACATAGCAATAAATAATTACTGTATAAATATATTAGTTTACAGTTTGGATTTTAATCTTGCTATTTTTAATTCTTTAGGTTTCAGAGAAAGTCGAGCATTTGAGAATTGAAAATGTGGAAGAGCATCCTTCTATTTCTTTCGTGCAACTTAAACAGGAAACTGAAGAGGAAACGGATAAGATAGAGGAGAGAGAAGAGTTGATAATACCACTCCAGAAAAGTAAAAAGAGGAAAGTAACAGAAAATTCAGAGAATAACGAAACCAATCAATTTTTCAAAAAAATTACGGATAAACCTATTGGCTATCAAGACGAACATACGATTTACGGACAATCAATTGCTAGCAGAATTAGAAATTTGGGAAATAAATATTGTCAAGCATTGGCTAGAAATAAAATTGACAATGCTATTTTCGAAATCGAAATGTTAATGTTTAAATAAAGATTTATTTTTTTCTTTTTATAAACTGAAAATTTTCATATCTCTAGCATAAATTTAAAAGTACATTCACTGAACAAAATCGAAACTACATAAAATCTATAATTTTTTTTTTATATATAAAAACATTTATCAAACTAAAAATTGTATAAACTTTAACAAAAAGTCTGATAAGAATTGCTGACGTTAGCAATTCAGCTGAGACTTTTTGTTTTATAAATAATTCCATTCAATTTGATCCATCCGTGTATGAAGAAGTTATTTATTCTTTATGAAACTGTAAAAAATACAAAGTTTATCGTAAAAAATTATAATTTAAAATATAAAAAAACAAATATTTTAAATAAATTTCTAGACACAACACACATTACTGTACAGACATTAAATAAGATGTCAGTTTTTTCTTAACTTCTTTTTATTTTTTAAAAAAATTTTATTAACTTTTATCGATATATTTTTTTCTTTATTTTATAGAAAATCGTTATAATTCCGGAAAGTAATTTTTCTTAATAATATTTGACACAAATACTTTAAAAATAGAAGACGGCGATTATTTTTCTTATTAAAAATAAAACGAAAGATATTTATTTTTTAGTGATTTTTGTGTTATCTAACCTAAAATAAACCGATAACCCAACGTTCAAATATAAATTTTTAATTTAATTTATACAAAATTTAATTAAATATAATTTAAAATTTAATTAATATATTGAAACGACAGATGATAATATTATATACAGTCTGTATATAATAAATATAGAAAATATTTGAAAGAAAATACGTGCATTTTAATGATTATAAAAAAAATAATCGAAAATTTGATAAAATAAATCAAGCTTTAAAAATAAAATATAAATGGATAAACATAAAAAAATCAGAATGTATAATTTTAAATGTATTTGAAAATTCTAAAGATTATTTATGATGTGAAATCTCTGGAGAAATTTGCTTGGTTGTAAATATTTAAAATACTTTTTTAAATATATTTTTTAAAATATTCAAAATCAATTATAAATAATTTAATATTTTTTTCTTTTATAAGAGAAGAACATCTTGTTGATATTCATAAATTAATTTATTAATTTCTGGATAATTTGGCTATTCAGAAATTATCTATAAATTAGTAAATTAATTTATAGATAATTTAGTACAGGATGTAATTTAATCAGAGACAATAATATTTAACTGTTTAACGTAATTCAATGGGAAAAATAGAAAAAAAATATGATTCGTACAGTTCATATTTTATCTTAATGTAATGATATTTTCAATAAAATCGATAGAAATATTTAAAAAATTTTTTTAAAATATTTCGGCATGTTACGGTATTAAGTTTTTGTATGCGGAATATTTAAAAATATGTTGTAATAGGTTTATATGTAAGAGAATTATATTTATATCGAACTTGATAAATATTAAACATTTCAAATTCAACAAATTCAGTAAATAAATTCATATCAATATTAAAGCAAATTCCAGCGATCGCTAATGTGATGCTTCGTAGCAAGTCACTAGAGAATGAGAGAAAGCCGGCATTAAGTTAAGACGAAGATAAATGTTTATACTTTAATATAATACATAATTTCACATGAATAATTAGTTAGCCATTTGATAAATAAATATTCCGACAAAAATTTAATACGCGGACATTAAAAGCCGTCTCTGTTACATCATAAAATATTTTTTTCGGTTAGTGAAAAATATATTATCGTTTATAAACATTTTCAAAATTCTAATATTATAATTAATACTTTTTACGTAATATAATAAAAAAGTAAGACGTCTAAAATAATAAAAATTAAAATATTTCGAATTTCGAATATGTATGTAAATATATTTTTTCGAATTTAATTTATTAAAGCATAAAACTGCGCGAATATGACGTTAGGTGTCGTTGCACAGGATGACGTATGTAGTGGGAGGCTGTTTCCGTCGAGTGATGTAGTGTGTACGTCGTGTATCGTGATGCAGATTATCAGAGGCGATTTAGTTATTTGAATAATTTTTTTAGTGCATCTTTGGAGTCTTTAAGTATCGCACGAGTGTAAAATTACTTTCCATGACGTGTTTGGAGTATGGGTGTGTGTTTCAGTTGTTGCCTGGGTGACGACCACAGGTATTTTTCCCATCTTTTATCATTATCCATCGTTTCTTATTGTGTATAAATTTTCAATTTCTAACAATTAATAATGGACAGATCGGTGTGTAAACAATACAAACAGACCTACAATTCACTACTAAACAGTGCAACATTTAAAAACAATGTAATGATCCAGTTAAATTTTATGAAGCAATAAACATGTGTCAAGTATATATTAAATATACATTTCATATTCAATTCATTTTTTCTATCAGATCAACAGTTGATATTTAAGAAACAGATTTATTCAACATTTAAAACACCATAATTAAATTCACATTTGATAGTTTGTTAACCACATGTAAGTAAAACATGTCAACAATTATTTAAAAATTGATAAATTTACACACATTTAATACTTTCTGGTGGTGGATTACCCAATAGGTGCATGCCTTGGGCCTCGTCGTCGCAAGTAGCCACAAAAACTACATAGCGAAAAGATAATATGCCTCTAAGACTAGTAAACATTTAAAACATATATTATATTAAGAAAAACTTATTATTTAAGGATTTTATTTAACGAAATTGTGTCCAGGGCCTCAAAGGCACGTAATCTGCAACCGCCTACTGGAGTAAAAATGTGCACGTAGAATGCACAATGTAGGGCTTAGTGGTAGTGAAAATATTTAGAGGGGCCTCGAAATTGAATTGTGCCTGGGACCTCTTGAGTGCTAAATCCACCACTGATACTTTCATAAAAAATAGAAACTTGATCGTGGCATACAGAACTTTATGTGTAAAGGTTGACCCAAGTAGTTCAATATAATATAGATTTATTTATAGTTTTAGAAATCTATAATGGTAATAAGAATATTTGTGTGTTTTTTTTTTTTTTATAGATTTTTCTTAATTTTTGCCATTATAAACCGTATTTGAATTTATTGGTACAAAAATAAATGGGGAAAATTTATTTTGTTCTTATTTTAATTCTTTGGCAAACTGTAAAGGTCATTAGAGCATTGTATATTGTTTAAAATATGTCAAAGGCAGTTTGACATATTTTACCCTTTTTAAAGATTGATGATTGTTTACATATTAAAATATATTGAATATTTCATTAATGTATATGGAAAATATTTTTAGAAGTGAAGCAAATTTTAAATAAATAAATAAATGTGTGTTGTATTATTTGCTTTTGAAAGATGTAAGTAATCATGTGTTGGAAAATTTAAGACATTTTTATTACAAGAAATCTAATAAATAATTTAGAATAAGCTACATAAAAATTCATTTTTTGGTGGTCATATGAGATGTTTCATTTTGAGGTTTAAAACAGAAATCAATGAACTAAAAATATTTTAAATTTCTATTTTGTCTAATAATAGCTATCATTCACCATTCCTAGAACAAATTTAATAAGGAGATAGTTGTTTGTTGTAATTTAATCAAGAATTTTTAATCTTTGTTTGGATCTATTTTAAAAATGAATTATATTAATCATTTTTATTATCATAAACTCCTAAAACAAAAAACTAAAATTTTATAAATAACAACAACTCTGATTAGATGATAATATAACACAGTAATTAATACAGAATTATTTCAAAGTTCTAACACGGAAAAGTCTAGAATAAAGTAATTTCATGTAACTCGTTAACTTCGAATGAAGTGTATAATTGTTATTTTGTTTCATGTGTGTAAAGTACAGTTTAGATATAACTATTAGAAGAAAATTACATACAAATCAATCTCTAAAATTTCTAAATTTTCTTCATGTTGTTAGTTTCTAAAATTTGCAAGGCTTACAAACTTTAATAAAATGTAAATATAAAAATAGATTTCCCTGCTTTGAAAGTTAATGAAATAATTTTTTGTTTTTACATTTTTTCTTAAATAATATTAAGTGATATGTGATTTTATTATTTTATATTTTTCATTAAGGTTTTTGGATTTAGTCTTCATTAAAATTGAAATTTTTGGAAAGTATATAACTAAAAATTTCTGCTTTATAGAAAATATATGACTATTGTAACATTTTTTAATGAGAAATGATTTTGTAATAAAAGAATTTTAATATAATTTTATTTGTGAATTTTTTTTTTATGATGATGATATGAAATATTTATAGAAGCTGAATTTAAGAAAACCCTATTTGTTTGAATATTATATTTGTTGTTTTTTGTTGTCTAATTTACATAAAAATTACATTTTAAATAAGTAATAAAATTTACCATATTGCAAAATATCCCACAATGTGATATATAGATAAGAAGGAAATTGATTTTCATTATTTTATCATAAAATGTATAATATACAAAATTATTTTGGGACTATTCTTCCTCAAGTGCTGAAATATTGTCAAAATGAATTTTTTAAATAGAATGGCCTTAGTTGCATGTTTTCAGATCTTTAAAAATGCCTTTAAAAAATTATTAAAATATAAACTTATCTTTTAATAATTTTTTAATATTTGATATCTTTGAAGCAATAAATTTTTTGTCATAAACATTTATATGATGGTAATATAATTAATATTAAATTAAACTTGAAAAGTGTCACATTTTCTGATATTATATATAAAATTAATTTAGTATTTTTATTCCATTTAAAAAAATTTTTACACGGAGATATTTTACACACTTTAACACATCATATTGGTTTTTATAAATTAATATACCATTTCATTTTCAAAAAAAAAAGATAACAAATTCAAGCAGGTTTATATTTAAAATTAAAATGTAAATTAAGGAAAGTATAAATTATGTCAAATTTAAAATTTTTAAAACATTTAAAAGAATTTAACTAGAATTTGAAACATTTTAATAATTTTTACTTTTGGATTCTGTACTCGAGTATTATAAAGCTGTTTTTTGTTTTAAAAAAATCTTAAATTCATAAGTTAAAAGAAAATTGAATTGTGAAACTTTTTTTTAAATTTTAAGTTTTTTCTAGTTTTATATGTATTTATATTAAACTTTGAAATTACTTTTTGTATTTGTAAATTTTTAGGAACCATTCTTGATAACGATGATTTAAAATACTTCAAATTTAAAAAAATTTTTTATAATGTATAAATTGATATTGAATTAAGTAATACATTATTTATAGATTATTATTAATTATTAATGCAAATGACATTTTAATTTAGAATATTTTAAATTTTATTTATTATTTTCTTTTTCAAAATAACCTAAGCTTGAAATTGAAAAATGTTTTGAATATTAAAAATTTTAAATGTTAAATATAACATTTAACCAGTTTGAACCAGTATATATACAGTAGACATATGCAAACTTTAATATGTTCTGCAATTTTCTTAATTCTTACAAACATTTATAGTAGTACTAATAATGTATTAATTTGGTTATACAAAATCTCTAGAATGAGGATAATTTACTAAAAATCTTTTTTAAGAAGTTAACCAGTTTGAATTGTTCTGTAATCTTCATATTTAATCAAATAACAATTACAATTTTTTCATCTTTCTTGTTATTTCTTAATATAGATGTTAGTTTACAATCTATTTCTGACAATTCCGAACATTCAAAAAACCAATATAACATCAAATAAACTTTTGATTTACAAAATGGGCATTCTTATTGCTCATTTAATCGTGCATTGATCTTTTCCAAAGACAGAAAAAAAAGTTATTTAGTCTGATCTGTATATAACTTTTTTCAGTCAAAATTGATAGATCTGTTATAAATTATTGGAGGATCATTGACATTTAATATCTTCAGATATCATTTGTAAACTTTGAATTTATAATTTTATTCTCATCCTTTCTGCATAAATACTACTGATAATCAGTCAATATTTTCTTGATATTTAAATATTATCCATGTACATTTCTAGAAAATTCAATGAATAGTCAATAACATTCAAAATATTATGAAAATTTATGTCTAAATTGAAGTAGTTTTAGAAAATTTGTTAAAATAATTAAGTATAATTTAGCAGCAAAAAATAGTTCATATAAAATATAGTTTTCTTACCATTTTTGTAGATGTTCTCATAGATTTTTTCTTATAGCATTGAAACCAAACATTGCTTTGTTCAAAAGAAAATGGCAAACAACATTCCTGTTGAATTATATTGTTCAACAAATCTTATTCCTTTGTGTGTAGACAGGTATATTTATTTAGAAATACATTTGGGTATACTAAGTTAGTATCATTCAATTATCAGTACTTTTGCTGCAGCAGCCTTGATCATTCTACAGTTTTATAGTATGATTAAGCTACAACAAAGCATTAAAGGAAGTTTGAAAAAGAAAAGGATTTTGATGAATTATATTAATCCCCAAAAAAAAGTACATAAAAAGATGAGGCTCCCATAATAATCAGAATAAATTAGATTTAACTTCTTAGTCATTGTAGACTTATTTAGATCAGTAGATAAATTGCTATGGAAAGCTATGATACTTAGTATTGTTGTGATTTAACAAATATTTTTTAATTTCAGAATACAAAAGAAAAGTTAACTTATGAGTAAATATCAAAATAAATTATAGTCAAATTTGATTAAAATTGTTTCTTGCAATAAGAATTGATGTCTGAAAATTATTGTAATTATTTAAGATTAGGGATAAATATAGTACAGGGGTGGCCAAGCTTCTTGATAGTCCGAGCCATTTTTCAAAATTTGAAATTTTTCGCGAGCCGCAATTAAATACGTATTAAAAAGGTATGCAAAAAATTCCAGAATTATATCCGTAGCAAGAGTGATACAAATTGTTTCTTCCAGAGCACAATGTCAGCTGTCCATTGCAATGACAGTTTACAAATTCAAAATCGGTCTGGAGTCGGTCGATAACGGACGATTACGCCACTGTTTATGTTCGTTCGCGCAGTTCTCGATGAGTCATATCGTTCTTAACTTGGACGGAAATGAAATTTGTTACAACATTGCACTTAATCTTTCATATTTGTTGTTAGTAATTTAAAAGACATTTTGAAACACATACGGAACAATAATAATTTTTTAAAATATAATAACACAAAAATGAAAAGGGAACTCGGGTACATTTATCGAGAGCCACAAATAATCATTCAAAGAGCCGCATGCGGCTCGTGAGCCGCAGGTTGGCCACCCCTGATATAGTACTTCAAGTTAGGGAACTTTGAATGATTTAAGTTGATTAAGAACTCTCAAACATGAATCCAACTCAAATTGTTTTTTTGAAAAATTTTGAAGATTTCTATTCTAAAAAAAAGGCAATTTAGATTGGCTTGATTAATTTTTTTCACAAAAAAATATTATAATAATAATCTTAAATGCCATAATTTCCAGTATATAACCTGCACCAGTGTTTTATTTAGCCTTCAGAAAATTGCTAGAATGAAAATAAAAAAGCTGCATAACTCTATTTGAAAATGAGTTATGCAGCATTTTTATTTTCATTCTAGCAATTCTAGCTCACTTTCAAAAAAAGTCTATTTGAAAGTGAGTGATACTTTCAAATAGACTTTTAAACACATAATCTGCAAGAATTTATGGTAACTTGTTAATACTAAGAGAAAAGTTTATTAACAAAGTTTAGTGGCATAATTAGAAAATTTATTAAAATTTTCTGTTTTATATGGTAATTAGATAAATGTTAGATAATTTTTTTTTATATTCTGTTTCTACAGTGTTTTTTAAATGGCCTTAAGGACCTCATTTTATGTAACGTTATGTAACTTGCCCGAGATATCTCGGGATATGTCCTTAAGGGGTTTAAATTAATTAATTTATGGTAAAATTAAATTTAGGGAAATATGAAAATAACATTACTTTTGAAAACTTTTATCAAAAGTAAAAATAATTAAAAATGATTGTGTTAATAACATTTAATATTTTTTTGTAATTTTGAAATTTAAATTTTTTTTATTTTTTAATTTGTATACATGTTTTTTTCTCTTTTTTCAGGAAGTACAAGAGAACCAGGGTTTTTAGCACTGAAAGTCTTATTGAGGTAATCAACATTTTTCAGTTAATGAATAAGTATATTGTTAATGTAGACAAAGTGAAAAATTTTTATCTGTTTATTGATTGCTTAAATTTTTTACTAATGTTACTGAATTGTTGTTGAAAGTTCAGTAGATTTCATATTATATCATATAAAAGCTACATTGGTGTTATTCACTTGCATAAAATGTTTGAGTACAAATAGATTTTTACAGAATAACAAAATAGTGAGAATTTTCTCAGAAAAATTTGAAATCTAAAAAATTTAAATATTTTGGATATTAAATAACATTTTTATGGTTGATTATTAAGTTCCTTTTCTATATTTTTGAAATTGTTGATTATCATTAATTTGCAGTTCACATTATTTGAAGTAGTATTTTCTTTTCATTTATCATTGATTACTGTTAATAAAAGTTTTTGATATGTATTTATTTACTATTAAGTATATATAATATATAATGCTAATATTATCTACAGAGAATTGTTAGCAATTACAGAAAATAGTGTAGTTCAAATAGAATTGTTCCCTTTCTAGATAGAATTCTATTTGCATTATACTATTTTCTGTAATGTGACCCTGAGCCTTTGGATTTTGAAGGTTGAGCTTTGAAGGCTTAATTATGATTCTTCCAGGACTGTGAATTGTATTAAATTATTTTAAAATTATTCAAAATTTTTTTTAATAATTAAATTATTCATAATATGAACTATATAATGTTTCACTAAAAATTTTATATGAAACTTATTTTAAAAACACATATTAATATCATTTAAATGAAATGTTCATACTTACTCTGTGAAATCCCATGATGTACAGTATAGTACTGTACATGCATAATAACAGCAGGTATCTTTAACTATCATAATGACAGCAGCTAGCTTTAAATATGTAGTAGAAATTCTGTTAAATCAGGTCTCTGGAGCTATTTATCAAACTTAATTTTGACATGAATTGTCAAGAATTTTATGACTTTGTCAATAGATTTGAGAAACTACAAGTTGAACCTTAAATGTGCAATAACTAATAATAAATATTCCTAGATGTTTGAATATTTCTTAGTAATATTAATAAAAATAAATAAATTTTATGATTGTACATTTTTTTCATTAATCACAAAACATTTTGACAACTGTTAGCTTTATGACAAACATTTTTTAGTTCCACTTTGTCTTGGAAACAGATTAGATTTTAAATNAGGTTAACAGGTAAATGTGTATCTCAACATCTTAATTAAATTTTAACTTTTTATCTTAACCAGGTTTTACTAAACTAGCTAAACCAGTAATAAAGCATTTTTCCTACCTTTTCGAAAATAAATTTTCAGAAATGTTGGTATTAATTACTTTGAAGTTTTTAAAAATTTTTATTAGATTTTTTTTTATGTATTCTATCTAATCTGCAATCTTCCTAATTTTGTTTAGTTTAATATTTATTGCAATTTATATAATGACAAACATTTTTTAGTTCCACTTTGTCTTGGAAACAGATTAGATTTTAAATAAGTATTTTTAATTAGTAGTTTAATTAAATATTTTTGAAGTATTAATTCTAATTTCATATTAACTTGATAAAATACTAATACGGAATTGATGCAGTTATTTTCTTTTTGCAATTTTTTAATAATTATCTAAATCAATATGAAAATCTTTGACTAGAGTTCAATTACTGAAAAAAGGAAAGATACAGTATTTTAATATATTTATTCTTCAGTATATGGTTTATATTATAGAACACTTTGAACACCATAATATTACAGTTGACTCTTGATAAGTCAAATTTCATTAAGTTGAAAAAATAAAATTTGACTTAACATTCCTGTTTTGTTCAATATATAACCCAAAAATGCAATGTGTGTATAAGTAAATAGTTTTGATACCCTAAATTTTCAGTTATGAAAACATGCTATCAATTAATTTGTTTTTGGTATAATTTATATATAATTTATGGTATTAATTTAATTTTGTGTTTGAAAATAAAACATAAAATACACAATATCAAGGGGCCACATTACAAGAAACTTGAAATAAAAATAAACATTAAGACAAAGCAGAACAAACATACCAAAAAATCAGCAAAACTATAAATTCTTTACTTAAGTGTTTTCTTCCATATATAATAGACATTGTCAGTTTAACAGAATGTAGAAATAGAACAATAGATTGAAAACTAGAACAGAATACTTTAAATTAGAATTTAAATGTGATTTAAGATTTGTGCATGACTATTATGCTTTACTTCTAGTTTTAGCCAGTATCTCTGTATCTGACTTTAAAATAAACATTTAATTTATGTATACTTGAAGAAATATAAAGTTACAAATGCATGTATCTATAAGCCTTTTACTGGTGTGATGTACCTTTTTATAGATACGTGCATTTGTTACAGTACTCCGGTGTAGATATTCTACCATTATATGAAGTTACTTGACATAATAGCACCTCTGAATCAGTGACATCAAAAATACAGAAAATTTAAGGAAATTTTACATCTAAAGTAACAGCTTTATTTTTAAATGCAAATTAGGCAATAAAATATATATAGCATCCTATTTTTTTAAAAAATTTTCAAAGGTGCCTTTGGTAGTACATTGTGCATAAAAGAAGAAATTTTGAGGTAATTGAGCATATCCAAATCATTGTTCAGCAAGAAGCAATGAATGATTAATGATATTTTCACATAAAAATTTCTTTCACTAATAGTATGAATACTTTATGTTTATACGTAAGAAATAAGAACATTGTCTCAAAATATTATGATGAAATTAACTTATTATTTGTACAAAGTAATGGTAATTTACATAACTTGAAGTTTTGTTAATTCAAAAATTTCTTAACTGTGTATGATTATTTTTAATTAATGAGAAAAATTAAAAATTATTTTGCTGTTATATGTATTATAATGTTGTATTACCATGTGACGTATTTTCACGTGATACTTAGGTCAATTGATACACCAGATGTATTATAATGTTGTATTACCATGTGACGTATTTTCACGTGATACTTAGGTCAATTGATACACCAGATGTATTATAATGTTGTATTACATTATATCATTAGTGTATATTATATCATTATAGTGTATAAAATTACAAGCAATTGCAAAATATTTTATTTTGTTTTTTCCAAGATATGATATAATAAGGTGGTAACTCTAATTGCAAAATGTGAAATGCCAGGATTTGATCACTAAAAGCAGTTAGGAGTGAACTTCTAATGATCTTGCATAGCTGTTGATGACAATTATGGGTAATTCCATTGAAATGTTCTGAAATAAATTTTTGTAACTTTAAGTTGTGAATAAATGATTGTGAATTTTGAACAACTTACAAAATTTGAAATTGTCTTTTTTTTTGTTTTGGCAAAGTTTTGTTTAAAAAATCTTAAATTGAAAAAGACAATACAGTGAAACCTATTTATCTAGATATTGGCAGGACTGAGTCATTTATGTTGACATAATCATTCTTCTATCAAATCATTTTCAACACCTTACATTAGAACATCTGATATAATTTTTTTATGTTTCAGTTATTCTTTTAATTATATTGCAGAAGGTTTACAAAAATTTATTTTGAAAATAAGAAAACACTAGATATAATTAAAACACATAATTTTAGATGCACTATGTCCTTTAACAAGTGAAAAAAAATTCTTTTTTTTTACTTTAATCTTTTAAATTGTTCCTTTTCAGTTGCATCTCTAACAGTCAATATGGTCAAGATTTAAGTTCATCTCCACTTATCAATAAGATGTATTTTCTAATAATGTCAATGTTTAAAGCTTTCTTTACAGTAGGGGGTGTAATAAGTTCTTTGTTTTCATCATCACTGATTGAGTGGATGTTGATTACAATATCTAAGATTTTTTTTGTTGGTGCAAAGTACAGAACGAAGTGTTCCATTTTTAATGGCAACAGCTTCTTTTTTGAACTCTTTCTGTTGCAATAACTGAGTAGAAATCAGGATCATTATTAGGATTATTAAGATTCATTTAAGCACTTGCATGGCATCTAAGAGGTTTCAAGTTATAATGCTTGCCAGCTTCAAGATAACATAGCTTTTCCTCATGAGCATTTGGTGATAATAAAATTTGAGATTATGAATAATTCTTCTAACATAGAATGAATTAAATAGATCAAATTATAGAAGAAAAATCAGTTTGATTGCTTCCATGCCTTGGACATGTTTACAATTGTACTGCTCATTCATAATTAAGGCTTTCTTATGACTCAGAATTTGATGAACAGACTGGTGCAGCCATGATTTAAACACTGAGATTGTCAACCAAGCCTTTTTGCCTTGTAAGCCAGAAGTTTTGTGTTCTTGAAACATCTTAGCTTTTTGAACTGTAGTTGTGGTAAGTGACTATAGCAATCCACTTGCATCCCCAAAAGGATACAAATAATAATCCAGATGGGTTAAAATAATGTGAGGAAAAACACTTTATGCATATTAGGTATCTATAAATAGTTACGAAATTATTTTTGGCAGAATGGAGATGTATATGTATAGTCATGTTCAGTCTCTAACACATCAAAATGATTGAGACAATAAAAGTGGTCCTATAGTATCTTGACTGGAAGATAAAGCTTTTTCTAGTCCAGTGACATATCATTTGTTTCCATGTATGATAGGGTATTTTTATCTGTGAAGAATTTTCCTATAACAAATAAAATGACCTTATTACTTCTATCTCTAACTTGTGGATACAAATTCACTGAGTATCCACAAGTTATACAAATATTGGCGTGAGTTTTTAAATTTATTTTTACTTCTATCTCTGTTTACAATTATTAGACTAGTTGATTTTTGTTTGCTTTCCTCCAATTATAACATGTCCTTTACGTGTGTAAGTTTTATCTGCAATGTACTTAAGAAATAAAGCTGTTTTGTTGTCAATAAGATAGTTTTCATTTTCTATTTCCAATTTTCTTAATTTGATTTTAGCATTTGCATAAGTAGGCAAAAATGTATGTTGAGACCACAAAACTGAATCCAGGTTAACAGGTAAATGTGTATCTCAACATCTTAATTAAATTTTAACTTTTTATCTTAACCAGGTTTTACTAAACTAGCTAAACCAGTAATAAAGCATTTTTCCTACCTTTTCGAAAATAAATTTTCAGAAATGTTGGTATTAATTACTTTGAAGTTTTAAAAAATTTTTATTAGATTTTTTTTTATGTATTCTATCTAATCTGCAATCTTCCTAATTTTGTTTAGTTTAATATTTATTGCAATTTATATAATGCATGTAACATAATTTATTTTTAAGATTTTTGTTTTGTTTATAATGGAAATTAATAGTTNGTAGTTGGCAATGAAAGTATACATCACACCAATATTGATCACTCCAACTGAAAAAATTGTATTGAATACTTTCTTTAATGATTACATCATTTCCATTTATAAGTAGATAATCAGATAATCAAACTATATAATTTTTAATAACATTGTTGAGATATCAAAAGGTTAAAAAAACATCTTTTAACATTGTGAACAAATTTATACATTGTAGCAATGTATCTTTTAAGGAGTCTGAAATTTGCATCTTCTAAGTTTCATTTGCTTCCTTCAAGTTAACAGTATGCATACTGGCACGTTTCTACTGAAAAAAAGCACCGGTGTTAATTTATTTTATTATATATAGACATTTAAGATATTGAAAAATGGGAAGCAAATAAACTTTTTATGGTTTAAAAAATTTTGAATGAAGATTGATTTAACTTTTTGCTATTTAATTTGTTCAAGCAATTATAAGATTATAGGACAATGTACAGTACCTGCCTCTTCCATCCAATAATTGGATGCAGGAGGCAGGTACATTGGTCCATATTTTATTTTTCCAAGATACATTTTAGGGGAAGACATCATCCCAACAAACTTCTCAAAATTTCTGTTCTTATAAATACTCTGTTGTTTAAAAACAAAATTTGTAAGAATAGTTTAATAAGTTTAATTGTTATGCATTTTTTAATCAAACATGAGAACTGATAAGAGTATTTAAAAAAAAAATTAAAATCACCAGAAATCTGTTTGGCGTTGTTATAAAGCCACCAGAAGTCTGACAAATATCAGTAAACTTCTGATAATTTATTTAATTCTCAGACAAACTGAAATTTGTTAAATACACTTTCTGTTTAAGAAAAAATTTCTTATAAAATTCAAAGAATTTGTCAGTTTGCATTTAGAGGGTTAGTCTGGGTTATATCCTTTTATAAAGCATAAAGTAGTGAAAATTATTCCAAATAGAGAAGCTGAGATTGTTGTTAACAAAAAAGTACAATCTATAACTAGAATCACCACTGAAGTTCTGCAAATCTGAAGGCTATTTTAATCACACGATGAACACCTGCTTTCTAATGATCATGTGACCATAACATTTTTTGATCACCTGATTAGCAGCTGTTTGATTAGCACCTGTTTGATCACCTGATTAGCCCAAAACAGAGAACTGCTGTAAACAGGAATAACAAGCTCAAAAATTTTATTATTTTATTTAGTAATTCTTATAAATAATTTCTCCAGGTTGCAATTATTTTTAAGTCCCAGAGATGAGATACAGAAATCCATGGACTTAGGGTGACCACCTCTCCAGGTTTGATTCAATATATTTACAACTGACATCTATCAGAAGAGATAACTCTATATAAATTCTTTATATAATCTACAGTACAGTTCACTCTCATTGATCTGAACCAAATGTTGTTCATTTTCCATTAAATGTTCCTACTAAAAATAAAGAATTCATGAATTAATTTTTAAAAATGTGTTGAATTTGTTCTGAAGTCCTTTTCTTCTTTCTTTATGTACAACTCCACTAATCCAGATTTACTTTTTTCTTCATTTTCTAATGAATCCACTTTAACTGTGGATTCATTAGAACTTGGTTAATAAATACAGTGTTATATATTTCAGTATATTTTGCATAAACATACAGGATGTTTAAAAAAATGGGAAAAACTTTAATGGATGGATGAACATACCAAAACAAACATTTTTCTTCATAGAATGCACAGTCGAGTTGGAACAGTGAAGGCAATAGAGGGTGCTTTCCAGTGAGTGTATAAAAGTGAGTTTTTTGCACATGTGGTCATTTGCAGCCTTGATGTATGAAGCGATGGCTTGTTGTTCCAATGCCAAGAAGACCAATATAAATTTTATGTAAGGAGTTGCCAATGGCAATGTCATGGAAGTACAATGAATGTACCAAGAGCATTTTCCTAATAGGCCAGTTTCTGATCAAAAAACCTGGTATCTTCCAAAATGTACGTGATTCTCTGTTGATTCTGTGAAGCATGCATTATGCTTTTGAGCAATTTTTGTAATTATCCATTATTAAACATTCTTTTTTCCATGTTCTGTATCATGAGTCATTACTGTGTTTGTGCCTCAACACTTCACATTCAACCACACATTCTATCATGAGAAATGTTGTTTTGGCATGTTCTTCCACCCCTTTTTATTCCACCTAAAGTTTTTTCCATTTTTTTTGAAACGTCCTGAATAGTTCAGTAGGAAGTAATAATACTCTTTTTAAATAATGAAAGATAACTGCAAATTCCTTTTTAAAATATAACAAATCAGTTTTTTACATTGTGATCAAGGGCATGATTTGGACTTAATGTTAGCTGCAATGATTTTGGCAACATTTGGGTTGTTAAACCAAATGTTGTTTGCAGTACTGTTAAGTGAAACTATTGAGAGCATTGCTAAACTTGTTTTCTTGAAATGCTGCATGCAGAGATACTCTGTGATCTCAACAGGTTCAAGGTTAAATCTGCATTGCTTAGTTCAGTTGCTTTTCTTGCTACAATGAGGATGGCTTTCTCACAGTAGAAAAGTTGATTTCTTTATATGATGTGAAAGTATAAGGTTTTAATCACCATAAATTGATATTTAATTTGTATTTATACTAATTTTTCCTTTAAAATACTTTTTATAAAATCTGGATTTATTTTACTAATATTTGTGTATTTAAAATGTTTTATTATCCACTTTGTGTTGCAGGAATATAAATCATTAATTTTACCTCCCAAACAAGGCATTTCATCAAAAAATGAATTACTTTTAAAATGTTTTGAATTAAATAATTTGCAAAACATTCCAACAGCTGCACTGAGATCCACCATTTTGGAACTGCAGTGCACTCCATGTGCATTTTTAAAAGACCTTCAGTAGTAATTGCAACACAGCAAAAGCAGCAGAGCAGTGCTGGATTTAACAAGCTGATTACTACCAGTATCATAGTAGTTGGCAATGAAAGTATACATCACACCAATATTGATCACTCCAACTGAAAAAATTGTATTGAATACTTTCTTTAATGATTACATCATTTCCATTTATAAGTAGATAATCAGATAATCAAACTATATAATTTTTAATAACATTGTTGAGATATCAAAAGGTTAAAAAAACATCTTTTAACATTGTGAACAAATTTATACATTGTAGCAATGTATCTTTTAAGGAGTCTGAAATTTGCATCTTCTAAGTTTCATTTGCTTCCTTCAAGTTAACAGTATGCATACTGGCACGTTTCTACTGAAAAAAAGCACTGGTGTTAATTTATTTTATTATATATAGACATTTAAGATATTGAAAATGGGAAGCAAATAAACTTTTTATGGTTTAAAAAATTTTGAATGAAGATTGATTTAACTTTTTGCTATTTAATTTGTTCAAGCAATTATTAGATTATTGGACAATGTACAGTACCTGCCTCTTCCATCCAATAATTGGATGCAGGAGGCAGGTACATTGGTCCATATTTTATTTTTCCAAGATACATTTTAGGGGAAGACATCATCCCAACAAACTTCTCAAAATTTCTGTTCTTATAAATACTCTGTTGTTTAAAAACAAAATTTGTAAGAATAGTTTAATAAGTTTAATTGTTATGCATTTTTTAATCAAACATGAGAACTGATAAGAGTATTTAAAAAAAAATAAAATCACCAGAAATCTGTTTGGCGTTGTTATAAAGCCACCAGAAGTCTGACAAATATCAGTAAACTTCTGATAATTTATTTAATTCTCAGACAAACTGAAATTTGTTAAATACACTTTCTGTTTAAGAAAAAATTTCTTATAAAATTCAAAGAATTTGTCAGTTTGCATTTAGAGGGTTAGTCTGGGTTATATCCTTTTATAAAGCATAAAGTAGTGAAAATTATTCCAAATAGAGAAGCTGAGATTGTTGTTAACAAAAAAGTACAATCTATAACTAGAATCACCACTGAAGTTCTGCAAATCTGAAGGCTATTTTAATCACACGATGAACACCTGCTTTCTAATGATCATGTGACCATAACATTTTTTGATCACCTGATTAGCAGCTGTTTGATTAGCACCTGTTTGATCACCTGATTAGCCCAAAACAGAGAACTGCTGTAAACAGGAATAACAAGCTCAAAAATTTTATTATTTTATTTAGTAATTCTTATAAATAATTTCTCCAGGTTGCAATTATTTTTAAGTCCCAGAGATGAGATACAGAAATCCATGGACTTAGGGTGACCACCTCTCCAGGTTTGATTCAATATATTTACAACTGACATCTATCAGAAGAGATAACTCTATATAAATTCTTTATATAATCTACAGTACAGTTCACTCTCATTGATCTGAACCAAATGTTGTTCATTTTCCATTAAATGTTCCTACTAAAAATAAAGAATTCATGAATTAATTTTTAAAAATGTGTTGAATTTGTTCTGAAGTCCTTTTCTTCTTTCTTTATGTACAACTCCACTAATCCAGATGACATGATACAACAATTAATTTGAATTAGGAAGAGTGTGTTATACAACAGATCAATTTGGATTAGCAAGAGTGTGTTATACAACAGATCAATTTTGTGAAAATAATGCTTGGGCTCTATCTTTGGCTGTCTTGAGTGACTCAATTTTCTAGTGTTCTGCATTACTTCAATTTTCTTCATGTCTTTATTTAAATTTATAATAATTCTTTAGATAAAGAATGTGTTGATTATAATAAAATTTTTGAGCTTGTTATTCCTGTTCACAGCAGTTCTCTGTTTTGGGATAAAGCTGCTAATCAGGTGATCAAAAAAGAATGTGTAACTGTATATAATAAATTTTATGTAGAACTGTAAAACAGAAAATGTAGTTTAAAAGAACATGAGTCAAATTAATAATAATAAACATTGTTAGAAACAGACAGATGGTACTTAAATTGAATGCTTGGACATACTGGTATTCTATTAGATATTAAGAATTGAACTTTGATGCCTTGCAAGGCCTATAATACCTCATTTTTTTGAGATTTAGTTTTATTCTTTTGTTTTTCTGTAAGAAGTTGAATAAAGCAAACATTTTTTCTTGTTATTGAATTACCAGTGTAGTGAAGCCAATGTAACTTTGATATTATATATTAATTAATACAGTTAAAATAAAAACCTTGATTTAATAGACTTTGATTTAGTGCACTTCAGATTTAACAAATAAAATTTCCAGTCCATATATTATATTTGAAAATTAACACCCTGTTAATTTTAAAATGCTTTTTTGTATGTAATTAAAATAACAGATTTTTTCAAAACCAAGAGTCATTGCTCTTAACTTCATGTCACAATGGGAGTATCTTGATATGTTCCTATTTATTATTCTTCAAATGATATATTTTGTGTTTTTATATAATTTAAATTTTGTTTTCTTTTAAGAACATTATTTATTTCTTTAGTTAAAAACAATTAAATTTTATTTTCCAAAAAAATGCTTGTTTATTTTGATTAGATCAGATCATATATTTGTTTATTACAATGGTGCATGTGTAAACAATAAAACATATAGAAACTTTGTATTATTGCTTATGCATTGTGAAATTAAGCTTCTCATACATACTTAATTTTAATTACACAAACATATCAACATAAGTAAAACCAGATAAACTAACTAATTTGTCAATTTTTTTAACAAATGCATTCAGAAAATCTACTTTATTATATAATTGACTTTTGGCTTTAACAGATTTCCTTGCCCAAATTAGTCCATTTAAATTGAGGTTTTACTGCATTAGATATTAGATAGTCTTAATTTTTATATCCTAGCTTTGTGCATTTCTAATATATTTATGAAATTTTGATTTTATGAAAAATTTTATTATGTATTATATTAATCTTAGGAAAGTAATTTGAATTTAATATACAAGCTTATTTAAGCTATTTATTTCTGTAAAAATACATATATTTTTACAGAAATAATAAATAGTAATTAATAGATGCCACGAATATTCGGCTACTACTCGGTATTCGGCCTATTCAGCTACTTTTTTTTAATATTTGGTATTTGGCCGAATGTTGCATACTATTCGGCCAAATACCAAATCATGATAAAAGAAATGCATATATTACTCAAAAACGTATTTATTTTAATCACAAATTATTACATTTAATACTTAAAATTTATCAGTGGTAAGTTGTGATGAATGAAAACAATTTTTTTTAGTATTTGTTGATAGCAAACGATTGCACTTTTCCTCATAAACTATACCTGCTTCTGAAAATAGCCTCTCGTTATATACACTACTGCTGGGAGGCGATAGATAAATCTTAGCGAATTCTGTCGGACTTGGATACTGTTTTGTGTTTGCTGACCACCACTTGTAAAGGTCTGCCGTCTGATCTAGGCAAACAGTTTTCATATAAAGTGATACAAACAGTGATATTTTTTAGTAATAAGGACTATTAGTAACACAATTTGATGTAACAATGAACAAACAATGCGTGTTGTGACACGATCTACTCACAAATAAAACAAATGTGCTTGTGGTGTCACTACCGCACCCACCGCAATGAGACAGGTCATAACCTGTCACCTGCAAAATGTACACATATTTTGCCGAATATTCGGTGCTTCGGCCAAGAGCGTAGCTGAATATTCGGTATTTGGTAAAATCACTATTCTTGGCATCACTAGTAATTAATAGCTTAAATAAGCCTGTGTATATACAAGATAGCCTCAAAAAGTTTGTGGAAAAATTGTTTTTCTTAGTGAATGGAACTACACAGATTTAGATAATATTACCCTCAAAGTATTGGCCTTCTGCAGTAACACATTTCATACAGAGGTTGTACAATGATTGGAACATGTTCTGGAACTCCTCATTTACGACCGTATGCATAGCACTTTTTGCAGCAGCAATCATCTTGTTGGAACTGTTGAATTTTCTGCTTTTCGTGAGTGTTTTTATCTTAGGAAAAAGTGAAAATCACAGGGGTCAAAGTCTGGTGAGTAGGGAGGATGTGGGAGACATCTAACAGTGTTTATACAGGTATTATTGCACATGGATTAACTGATGAGCTGGCACATTGTCATGAAGCAAAAACCAATTTCCTGAAGCCCACAGATTGGTCATTTTTGTCTGATTGCCTCATGCCATAGCTATAGGATATCCCAGTACTGTTCCTTGTTGACTGTTCTTGCCTGTAGAATGAACTCGTGATGCATGATTCTGCGGCTGTCAAAAAACACTTCCAACATCACTTTCCCTTTGATCAATTCAATTTGAACTGCTTCTGCCTGGGAGACATGACACATTTCCAATTTGATGACCAGCATTTTGTCTAGAGGTCATACAGGAAACACCATGTTTTGTCACAAGTGATTATCCTGTCTCATGGAAAAGCAGAAAATTCAACAGTTCATCGAGGTGATTGCTGCTGCAAATAGTACTATGCATATGGTTGCAAATGAGGGGTTCTAGAACATGTTCCAATCATTGCACAAATTCTGTATGAAATGTGTTACTGCAGAAGGCCAATACTTTCAGGGCAACATCATCTAAATGTATGTAATTTCATTCACTAAGAAAAAAAAACAACTTATATATATATATATATATATGTGTATTAACTATAAAGTTTTATATCATTAGTTTTCTTCAGCCAAAATAACCATATAATGATACTAAACTGTATTATTAAAATTTTATTACATAAATGTTAATTTTGTTTTTTTATTTTCAGACAGAGACTCAACCAAAAAGGTAAGTTTACAAACACTTAATTTGATAACTTTTTTAATTTAAAAGCTTTACTTTTGTTTTATTTACGTAGTTTAAATCTTTTATGAAATTTTATATATAAATAATACCTAATCTGTTGAAAAAGTTCCAGAACATTTCAAATGGCATGTCAATGTGATCTAGCAACATTGTATAGCCATGTGTGTTGGTAGCAGTGAACTATCTTCCTTCATAACCTGTTGGTCATCATTTTATTCTGCTGCAATTAGTTTTAGTGCTATGGATTTTTGTTTATCTGCATGTAGAGAGGGTGTCTGCTAATTGCAAAATGATGGAAATGCAAGAGCAAGATCGCCATCAAATTTTGTTACAAACTTGAGAAAATGTTTATGAAGATCTATGAAATCTTGAAGCAGGTTTATGGCGATTAAGTGTCTTAGTTGTACATGGTGTTAAGAGTAGGTCAGGAAATTTAAGGATGGTTGACAGTCTGCAGAAGATAATCCATGGTAGAGACAACCATCGACATTATCCGACAATGCTCACATTGTACAAGTTTTTGAAGTTGTGTGTTCTAATTGTCACTTGACAATTTGGGA
This sequence comes from Centruroides sculpturatus, assembly GCF_000671375.1. NCBI lineage: Eukaryota > Metazoa > Arthropoda > Arachnida > Scorpiones > Buthidae > Centruroides > Centruroides sculpturatus. The sequence goes on along the minus strand of NW_019384605.1, from coordinate 536,118 downwards.
AATTCCTATTGATTCCTATTTGTTGTGGCATGATTCTATCAAGATGTTGCACCAAAGGGTGCAACATCTTGATAGGATCGTGCCACAACATTCTCAAGGAAAAATTGCAGATGAATTGTATTAGTGCAAAGTTTGTGCTACAACTCCTGATGCAAGATCAGAGAGACACTTGGGTTACCATCTGTCAGATCTTTTAGATCATCCCAATGAGGATGAAACTTTCATGAAAAGAATCATTATCAGCAATGAAACTTGCACATATGGACACAATGTAAAAATGAAAAGACAGTTGTCATAGTGGGTTGGGAAAATATTGCCATGGCCAAAGAAAGTGTGATAGCATGACTTTTACCTTTATCTGACCTAACAGTTATTTTTGTATCAGTCATTGTGCATCTTGCATTTTTACCAGATGGATAAATGGTGAATCAGAGCTATTATCTGGAAGTGCTAAGGCACCTAAGAGAAAGAAAAGGCCTGAACTCTGGAAAAAGCATATGGATTTTGCATTATGACAATGTGCCAGTGCATTCATCTCTGCTGATTATGACTTCTTGGCTAATAAAACAGGAGTACCTGTGCTTCTCCACCCACCTACTCAACTGACTTTGGTTCTGAAAACTTTTTCCTATTCTTTATGCTGAAATCAATTTTGAAAGGATGTAGATTTCAGATGATTGAAGACATCAAGAAAAGTTTGCCTGAGCATCTATGAATGAACTTGAAAAACACTTACCAGATGTGCTTCCAGAAATGGCAGCACCACTGGAAGCTGTGTATTGATAAAGGAGGAGAGTACTTTGAAGGAGACAATGACAACTAGGTTGTAGATATGTCCAAAGAAATGAAGAAAATTAAGCTCTGGAACTTTTTGAACAGACCATTTACATCATACACAGCGCACACACTTATATACTGCATTTTCTCATAATTCATACTGGTACTTCACCTATCAAAATATTTGTTTAAAAAATTATTATTATTTTTTCATATTGAACATTTTATAGATGATAGAATTTAATTCATGTTTTATTTTTTCATGAATAAATTTTTCACATATTGTTCTTTAAACTAACAAAATTATTTGGCTAAACCAGTCCTGAACAACCTTCAGCCTGCAAAGTCCTAATTCTATTTTCTTGTTTTTTTTCTTGTGCCATTTTGTAGCCTTAACTAAGCTGATATAGTTTGAATGTTCTTTGTTACAAATATCAGTGAAAAGAATAAACTATATAATATATAATTACTAGTCTGCATATTATTACCATATATTATTTCAGTACCTAGTTTACTGGAGGTTATGAAGTGTGTTGATACTCAGCAGGCTAAAAGCCTGCAACTGTAAGATAAACTGCATGTAGCATGCTGGAAGTCTATGAAGTTCACTTGCAGGACTGCATTGAGAAAAGGTTGCTTATTACTGTGCTAAACATGATTTAAACACAATTATTTAATTTAAAGCATAGAATTAATATTTATTTATAAGTTATTATAATTATAATACAGTACAGTAATAAATAATTATTAATAATAATTATATTACAAGTTGTTATAATGTTATAATTAATATAACTTATTTATAAGTTAGTTATCTATAAAATTAATTTAATTGATTATATATGTTTAGAAATTTACTGTTTATTTCCAGTTGTAATATTAAAATATTATGCTCACTTTTACAAAAACTAAATTTTTATAAATCCATTACTGATTAACTTATTAAATAATTTGCATTATATATATTTTATCAAATTATATTATTTAATTTTTAATTTAATAACAGTTTATCATGTTGAAATTTTAAAACTTTTACGGATTTTAACATGTTTGCTATATTTGCTATTTAAAAATTTTTTTTGGATTTTCCTTGAAAATACTATTTATCAGATGCTATGCATTTAAAATTTAAAAAGGATGATATTTATAAAGAATTCAATTATAATCGATTTTTTTTTATCCACATATGGTACACAACAGTTTATTATTATACTGTTTAGATTTTATATGTTTACTATATATGGCTCAAACTAAAAAATAAATATATTTTTATTATTTGTAACAAAAATTATTTAAGCAAAGTGTGCAATACCATAACATTGTAAATGCCACTTTTCTCTAAATATATTTTATTGAAGAATTGAATTCTAAATGCAATGTTTTTTGTTGCAAAAAAATGTTGTGGCAATGTTGGCACTGTAAGTAGCTATATTTTGAAGTTGAATTTATGTGAAGCCATAATGTTTAAAGAGCAAAAGTGCAAGTCATGTGACTTTTGGCACTTAAAACGTTACAGCTTATATTTACATCAGTTTGATATTTTAGAGAATTTGTAACTTAGTGAGTTTTTTACTATTTTATTGTAAAATTGAAATGAATTCATTCACTAGAAAGTGTTTTTTTACCTCTCTTGAAAAGTTTGTTTTTTGGCATTTACAACAATATGGCATTGCACGCTTCTAGTATATTTGTATGCAGAATTTGTTCAGCTATGTTTAAGCTATAATATTTTAATAATGTTAGGTGATTTGGTCCTCATCTTTCAGCTAACCATTATCACAGAAAAATTAATTTTGGTTATTGATTATGTTATCATTTATGTATTGTTTTATTTTTAATTAATGTATTGTTTTGTTTTATATTAATTAAAAAAAACACAATATTTTTATAATAAATAAATATTTTGTTGAATTATGTATATCGACCATTTTGGTCAATACCTGTTGTCATTGTTTCTGGCATGATTTCATATTCGTAAGTTTTGATCGTTGCTTACAAAAAACTGATCCAAGTGATTTTTGACATTGTCATTTTAAGTAAATGTCTTGCAATTAAAAAAAAATATGTGTAGACTGGAACAAGTAATAATCTGAGTGTGCTCGAATATGGTTGGTGTGACAGCATATCCCATCTCAGTTATAACAGTTTCTGACGAGTTACCAAACTTGTGTGAAATTTGACATTGTGGTAAAACACTACATCTGTTTTGTTGATCAATTCTGGCCGCCTTTTCTGTTTGATGATATTACTCAATTTGTTTACTAGATGGCAGTACACTTTCAAATCAATTGCTAAATTGTCTAGTAAAAACTCCAAAAGAAATTTCCTTAAAATCCCATCAAAGGGAGCATCTCTCTTTAAGAACATGTGGAACCCATATATCAAGCTTTGAAATGAAACCAATTTGTTTCAAGTAATCAAACAGTTCAATTTAACAAATTTAATCTTAGTGATTTCACGTGTTATTATTCGGCAGTTTGCTTCAATCAGTACCTTTTTTTATTTTGTTTTCATTGGCTTCAACTGGCCACCCAGAACGTGCATCTTCAATATTGAAATTGCCAGAACGAAATTTTGGAAACCAGTTTTGGCATTGTTGTTCTGTCAATATATCTTCTCCTTACACGTCACACAATTTTTTTCTTGCTTGAACAGCATTCTTACCTTTTTGGTAATAAAAGAGCAAAATATGCCGAAAATGATGCTTTTGATCTTCCACATTTGATGGGACACAAAAAATAAACAATTGCACAAAATCAAACAAAATTTTTTACAAATAAGCCTTAAAATGCTAGCTGTCAAAATATATAATGATGATATGGTTTAGAATGAAAATGGCAGGGAAAATATGACTAATTCGTCTAGTGGTAAAAAAAACGAAATTACTTTCTGAACAACCCACTATTATATTTTAAATGGGTACCTAGTTAGTATAAATGTTTTTCTGTACTAGAAAATAATGATAAATTTTATTATTTTTTTAAAATCAATATAAATGCATCTGTTACACTTCAAGTATACTTTTGTACATAATTTGTATTATCAAAAAAAGTGCCTGTGCTTCAGATATACTAAACAATAATAGATGTACATTATTTATGGCTATATACCAAAGATAAACTCCCAATATATAAAAATGCAGCCAAGTTAAGTAACAATGAATTTTACTGTTGTTGGTGAGCCACTAGTGGAGCATGGTGGCTGATATGAAAGAAACAAATTGCCATCTGTGATGCACAGCATTGTAAACATGTTAATACAATGAAAGATCTTTAATTAATTTAATAGTCTCAACATATTTTCCATAAAAGTTCTAGTAATAATGATAAATACACATATGCCATTCTCTGTAAGTAGTAGTAAATATTTGCCATTCTGTAAGATTCGTAGGTTAATTACAATCTTCTAGAAATATATCCAAATACAACTATACTGATGTATAAAACTTTTTTGAAAGAACTGTTGTATAATAAAAATATATTGAAAATATATATAGATATTTTTTCAATAGTAATGCAAATTAACTTATGTCCACCTTTGGTATAAAATTAAAGAAGGAAGTTTATTAAAACTAAAATTAAGTAATTTAGGTGTAATTAAATAACATTTATGTAAAATACTTAAGACATATATTTTAGAATGTTAAGTATCAACTATTCAGCATACATCAGTGAACAATTAATCATATAGCATAGAAACAGTTACAACATATAATAATATTGAAATATGATGTCACATGATCTTAATCACAGTCAGATATTTAAACAAAAGGTTTGTTTGTAGAATTTTTGATTTTTGAACTGAAAGGGACTGTAACTTAACAGCATGAGTGAGAAAATGATCACATATCTGGATGAGTGCATTTGGGATGAAGGATGACTCATTACTTTTAGATAGATCATTTATTGAGAAAGAGACATTTTTACAGTATCTGATCATTTGAATAGTACAATTATGCACAAAAGTTCTTGGATACTTTCTTGATCGTAGTTCAAAAGGAGAGTACCAATCATTTTTCTGAAGGAGAGAAAGCTTGAGGTATCAGAAGCAACATATACTGAAGTATGGGGAGGGACTTGAAGATAGGCTGCCAAGAAATACACACATGTATTTGATGAAGTTTGGTGGCAAATGGAGAACACAGTGGACTGGACAGGAAAACTGAACAAAAGGATTATTTGCTTCCTGTAACTATGCAAAATGTTTTTGGGATATGGGTTTTTATACACTGGGTCTTTTAAATACTTTTCAAGTACTTTTTTCATGACACTATTGGTTCAACTGTTTCTAGGTGGAATTAGAGATTTTCTCATACTGTGGGAAAAATTTGATATTGACAATTTAATTCAATGTTAAATTTGATCTGAATTGGAGAAATTTGTTCATCTTAGGACCCTTATTGTTTTAAGTTAGATGATTTGTATTTCTCATTGACTGATATTTGTTGAATTCAAATGCTTATATATTTCTTGTGGAGAATGTCATGTTGGTCTGACAGGAACAATGTTCCTGTTATCATGATATAAACAATTTAATTAAAAACTTATTTTATAAAATTAAGTGTGTTAAGGCTTGTCTGGACACCTGAAAGATCTCACAGAAATGAGAATAGTACTCTAATAATTAAAGGGTATCTACTATAAAATAGTTTTATTAGCAATTTCTGACTTATTTCATAGAAACAAATTTTATATTCAAATTATTTACCACTTTATTTTATTCTCTTGACACATTGACTTTTGACAGTAATCATAAATTCTGAATTTTGACAGTAAAGTGAATTTTGACAGTTTGAAGTTTGACAGTAAGTTTGAAATTTGACATTTTTTATTATTAAATTATAAAATTACATTATAATTTTATAATTTTAATAATAAAAATTTTAATAAATTTTTATTAAATATTGTAATGTACTGTATTATTTTGAAAATTTTTTTTTGAACAAATTTTATTGTACCTAATATGTGAATAAAATTCATAAGAAACATTTTCTTAATATTTGAAATGCATTCTTCAGCGACTGTTCCAATTATATTCACAAAGAACACATTCAGTGTTGCTTTATTAGAATATAACACAAAAATATTATAAATAAATTGAATTAGAATAAAGACATTTTGAATCCATTCTTGCCAATTTTTCAGTCATTCTTAAGGAAATTTTTGAAAGTGCCTGAAAATTTTTTATATATAAAATCACTCATATATATTAAATTTCAGTAAAGCTAGTATTGTGATGCATCTTTGAATAAATTTGAAAAGATAAGCTATCATTTATTGCAATAAAAAACAGAAAATTGATTTTTAAAAATTGTTTGACTTATATGTTGCTATAGTAATGTATAATTAAATTATAAATGATTATTTTTGTTGTGGATATTATGGAGTTGTTATCCTAAAAAATGTGTATAATTAAATTATAAAAGTGGAATCTTTAGTTGATAATGAATGAAATTGATTTATAGTTTGTTTTAAGATCATTCAAATACTAAACTATTTCATTCNTAGATTTTAAAAGTCAAATGTTATATATATAAGTTTGTGCAAATTAATTGGAGAAATCTTGAATTCAAGTTAGAAAATATCTATTTAAAATATGATTTAATTAAAAGTATAAATGAGTATACCTTAGGCTTTGTTTTTATTATTTAGTATTGGAGAAACAGATGTAGAATATTGTAAATTGACTGTTATGAAACTAAAGTTTAAAATAATTTTTTATTAGTTGTATAATTCATTTTTTAAAATTCTGCTTTAATTACAACATATAAATTTCTAGTATGATTGACATCATGAAATTAGCATGTTAATAAAACTTATTTGATTATCATTTAAAATGTTGTTTGTTTGAGAATTTGTAAATATAAAGAACATTACAATGTGCATTTTTTGTTGTATCTTAGTATTGCTTATAATTTTTTAATATAACATTTTGGAGATTTTTTTGTTAATGTTTTTTCAGTAAGCATTAGAATTTTAAGTTTAGTTAAAGAAGAGAAAATCCAGAAGTATTTCACTGAAATATCATTATATTTTTGATTTATGTTAGGCCACTACATCACACAATCATGTTAATTGTAAAATTTAGCCAAAGTAACAAAAACAAATTTTTTATTTTCAAAATGAAGCAGTTTTCTTGAATTATTTATCTAAATTTATTTGCATTTTTAACATTATTTTAATTTACATTCTTGCATTTTTTAACTTAAAACTGAAAATTAATGTGCACAATATTAGTTTGTTGTAGTTTATTAAATTTAATTTGCAATTTTATTAAAATATTATATTAAGAATTTGCTTGTTTTGTTCATTATAAAAAAATTATGAAGATATAAAATTTAATTTTAAATTTGATTATTTAAAATAAATTAGTTCTTAATTTCAGTTTTATTAATATTGACTACAAATGATTTATTAGAATCGTAATCAATGGGAAGCAATGGAAATGGAAAGACCAGCAGTAATAGAAACTCAAGCAGAAGCACTAAGAGTTGCCCAATCAGCACAAGCAAATGAAAACACAAATTCTGCTAAATTAGTTTTTTGGAATAATCATCTTTACTGGTTGAAAGATGCAGAAGATTGGAGGTTAGTAGATACTTTCTTGATCGTAGTTCAAAAGGAGAGTACCAATCATTTTTCTGAAGGAGAGAAAGCTTGAGGTATCAGCAGCAACATATACTGAAGTATGGGGNATGGAAATGGAAAGACCAGCAGTAATAGAAACTCAAGCAGAAGCACTAAGAGTTGCCCAATCAGCACAAGCAAATGAAAACACAAATTCTGCTAAATTAGTTTTTTGGAATAATCATCTTTACTGGTTGAAAGATGCAGAAGATTGGAGGTTAGTAATTTGTTCCTAATAAGTTAATAATATGAGTTGAATAGTAAAAAATTAAAGTAATATATTATTTATATAATTAAAGAAATCTCCAATTTCTTAAAGCTGATTTTTGAGTTATGTGTGAACTCATTAACTTAGAAACTGTTATTTAATATAAATTAGGAAATTCTTTTATAAAACATATTTTTCAGTTGTGACTAATTTTGTATGGTTTACCAGTGCTTTGCTTAAAAGGCAATTTGAAAGGGCTTATATAGGTTATGCAATGTGGTAAGTTATATATCATTTATAAGTTGCAATTATGAAGTCATCAAACAGCTTTTCCTTTGAAGTCACTAAGAATGCCTTTGGAAAATATGAAAAATTGTGTGTGTGACAGACATATTCTTTTGCCATTGCAGATTTTCCTAAAACCACCAAAGACACATACAGTATATTATCTATTTTACTTTCATTCTTTCCCATTCATTTTCAAGTTCAATCCATGCTTTCTTTGATATTATTAGACACTTATGTTTGAATTTTTATCTTGAAAGCTGGAAAATTTCTAGCAATTATTCCTTATCTGTATAATGTCATTTCAGAGAACTTTGACAGTTTGCAGACATTATTATGTCATATTTTTCAAACTGTCATTCTGATAAGCTACAAAGCTAATGTGTCATTCTAATAAGCTATAAATTCATTGTTTTTGTCATTGCCATAAAGTTAATTTTTATGACAAAAATAATTATATGTATTGACACTGGTAGCCTTAGCTTGACTGCACAATGTTTTGTTTTGTTTTGCACACAACAGTATTCATTTCCATTACTTTGTTAACAGAATTGAACATAAGGATGATGATATGAAATTTTGATTTATTTGCTCTTTTTTAAACTGTGTAGTTAATATACAAGTATGACCAGTAATTGCTGGTATTTCATTTATTTCTTATTTACTTTTATATCTTCTAGTGCTATATAAGGTTAAAAGTATCAGAAACTTGTAACTCAACTTTGGAAATGGGATATGAACTGTTAGAGGTTCCTCAGTAGGTGGTATAGTTTTTATGGTTCTCTGTATTAAAATAGATTGAGAATCACTGGTTTCTGAACAAAGCTTAGAATTCTCTACATTGAATAAAAGCTGAGTGATTGACTCTTCAATTTGTGTCATTAGATATTATCCACATTAAAATTATTTTGTTTTAATTTTTTGAATTTATTTAGCATTTGTAATTATAATTATTATTAAATGATAAATAAAAACAAATTAAATATGATAAAATGTTTTTCAATAGACTTTTGTATCATACACATGAAGTTTAGGAGGTTCCTCTCAGTATTCCATATTTTTGTTTTATTCATGTTATAATTATATGTAGTGAAGTTCAGTTACAATGAAAATAAATAGAAAAACAACAATTCAATGTTAGAAATGATATCTTCTTAACTACTTATTGGTAATTGTCATTCTTTGTCTGCTGTAGAGGTCTGAAATATACAATAGGGTGAGTTATGCAAAGGTTTTATTTCTGTTCTAACAATTTTCTGCAGGTTATATATGAAATTATAGCAAGTAAAAAATTAATTCTTCAGTCTTTACTGACTGAATTTTGTTTCTTTTTGACTCTGTCTGCTTTTTTGAAACAAAATTCTTTTAATCCTACTTTTAATCCTGGGTAGGATTAAAAGATTTTGTTTCAAACCCATGGTGTGACCTCATTACTCTCATTACCTGACCAACCCATGATGGTGGTTGGTCAGGTAATGAAAGAGCATGCCCAATATATCTGAGACAGATTGCCTGTGAAAAATTCCTAGGGTTGGTTGCCAGATTTGATCTTGGGTTTCCCAGAGTAGTAGGATGGTGTCTTCAATCTACTGCTTTAACCATCTGACTGGTTCTTAACTGCTGAATTATAAATACTATATCCTCCTCCGACCTCTCATCCATTAAAATGGATGTTTGTTTTTATTTGTTTAATATTTTTCTGTTCATTTTATCGAGGTCAAACCAGGAATCCTTTATAGTGTAGTTTTCACTTTTCATCGTCAGGCATCTGGCAACATTGTTTTTTACTTCTTATTTATTTTACTATTTAAAAAACACCAAGGGTCAAAGGTTGATGTTGACTTCATAAATGGACTTTTTATAATACAAATATTGTAATTTTAAAAGAAATTGATTAAAAAACACATTTTTTAATTCTCGAGTCTGAGGAGGATATATAAGTAAAAATATTTTATTTATCAGATATTTTCTGAAAGATTTTGATTTGTAAGAATAAAAATATATCATTTTAATGCATTAATATTTTTATATAATATATTATATAAAATATAAAAGAATATTTTATTATATTTATTTATATATTTATATAATCTATCCAGGATTAATAAGAATACTTATTTAAATCTTGTGAACCAGTTCAACAATGATATTTACACTAATTTTTAAGATTTATTAATAATCCATAATCAGATATGTGCAAAAATATATTTTGATACTGTTTACATATTTAAAATCGATAATCTATTAATATTGATAAAATTATTGAAAAGAGTATCATTCATTTTATTTTGATAAAACATTGTCATTTATAGATTGAATTTACACAGCTTAAAAAGAAATTTTAAAATGTTTTATTGATGCTTCCAGAAAATGGGTGACAAAAAGGTCATTTTATGGAGAAAAAAGTAAATAATTTGTTGTTTTTTAAAATTTTGAGTTATTTTACACTGAAAATGTTCTCAGTTTTATTTAAGACAAATTATACTTAAATTAAATATTAAGTATTACATTGTGGCTCCTTGAACAAAAATAAGTAAGCTGAAAAATAAACAAGAAAAATGTTTGGTTAATAATTTGAAACAACTTATATACAAAACTTAATTATGAACTTAAACTTTAAAGGCCATGGTAGTGATCTTGACCTTAAATGACTAAAAGACAAAGGAAACTGAAATAGTTTCCTAGTTGCCCAATATAAAATGCAGGTCACCAAATTTTATAACAATTGTACTAATGACCTTGAATCATTTTATGATAGATTCAATTGCCAAGTTTTCAACTGTTTGAACTAATGCCAAATTTTCAGTCATGAAGGTTTGGTCTGTACCAAATATATTAAGTACTCTGATGACTTCAATGTATTGAAGTTTTTGAAAAAGATTGTGAATTAAAATTTCTCATACTAGTGTTGTTTAATTATTACTAGAAAAAAAAAATAATTTTTAAATCAATTTATTAATCTTTAAATTTTTATTTATTTATTTTTCAATAATTGATGAATTTATGTAATTAAAAAAGATTTTTACAAGAAAAATCCTTCTCAAGCTAAACTGTTCAATCTGTTACCAACTTCCAAGGATTAAAATAGTGTGCTGTTAAAATTTTCAACATATTTTCTACTGAAGAGGCCTCAATGAGTTTTGAGGTGAAATGCATTTGGAAATTACATTTTAAAGTCTTAATCTAAATAAAAATTTTTTGTTGAGAACTTTAACATTAGTATTTTAATCCTTTAGAATTTGGAGAGATTAGAGAGTAGTTTAGCTTGAAAGATTTTTCTCATAAAATTCTTTTTTAATTATATACAGTATATAGAACAACCAACCCTGTTGAAAAAAAAACTTTTATTAATATTACTAAATTGATGAATATTATTAATGTAACTCAATTCTTAACATGTTTTTCTAATCTGATTTTCATCTATTGCAGTTTCTAATTTAATCTTTGTTGTTGTTTATTATCAAACTACCTTGTTTAAAAAATAATAGGAATCAATAAACACTAATAGAAAATTCAAATAAGTTGCTTTTTAGTGGGATGTAAAGAATCAATTAAAACCAATAAATGAGAATGTTTAAACTAATAGAAACTAATAACAATTTTTATTGAGTTTTTTTTTAGTTTTTATTGGAATGATCAAACTAATATGCACCATTTTTAAAGAATTTTACTGATATATATGGTATTTATTTATGAAAGCCAATAGAATATTATAAATTTTTGTTGGAATGATTATAACAATTAAAATATATTTATATATTTGTACATTAGCAATATAAAAGTAAAATGCCTAATATAGAGAATACAAAAGTGATGTTTCAATGTTTTCATTTACAATCGTATGTCCATATAATGAAAACTTAGTTTGGAGCAGTCTTCTAAGATTGATGCTATTGTCTTGATAAAATCATTCTTAATTACTCTAGATAAAAACCATCTTTTAAAATAGATTGGAATTATTGATGTATTATAACTTCATATACTATATTTTTTGTTTGTATAATTCATATAATGGCACATACCTCATATAAAACTGTTAGAATGAAAATAAAATCGTTCCATAACCTTTGCACCTACCATATACCACATGACTATGGAGCAACAATTGTTTCATAAATTGAAGCTCATGATTGCAATTTACATTTGCATATAATTCACCTCATTGCATAATTTGTATCCCTTTTTGAATTGTCTTTTGAATACAAATTACATGTTGCTTGTATGCATGAAAATACAGTACAGTAAAACCCTGCTTAATTGCGGGGGATGCATTCTAGACAACAAAGCGCTAAGTGAAACGTGTTAAACAAGGTCATTTTAACATAGAGTAGATAAGGATAGGGAAACATGCAACCAAAAATAAACAAATTTTACTTTAATTTTATTTTTATATTAATTTGTATAATAATACATGTTAAATAACACAAACATATGCACACAGAAATGTAAAGTTCATTTTTTGTGATGAAGATCCTGACTTTTCTGAAATTCTTGTTCTTTTGCAATAAAGTCGTGAAGTTTCATTTGCCGCTTTTTTTTTTCTTTAAGCAAATGTTGGTAGCAGAAGATTGCATCCAAAACGCCTCATTTTGCTTTTGCACTCCTTTCAAAATCTGGATCATTCACTACAATTTGATCAACGATTTCGGTTATCTTACCAAATTTTTACTAAGGAAATCTGTAGAGAAATTTTTTGGGTTCTTTATTTTCAGAATCTCTATTTTTCCAGTTCCACAGGAATTCCATGTTCTGCTAGTTCTTGAAGGTCGTCATTAGTAAGGCTCTCCCCAGAAATTTGTAACTCCTCGATATCCTGCTTGTCTACATCTCCTAGTCCTGCTATATCGATTAGGTTGAGTTTGGTCAACCTAACTATACAGTGATAGGCTCTTCTCATTGAGAATTCTTGAATACCTTCAGCCATAACTTCTTCCACACTTTGTTCGTAATTTATCAGTTAATTCTTGCCAAGCAAAGTCAATATTTCCTATGGCATCCCATGATGTTAAATATCTAAATTTATTTATTGAATATGATGATGCATTTTTTTGATTGAGAGGAATTGGATTCCATATCAATATCCTGTTTAATTAATTAAGAACAATAAATGATTTATAATTATAATAGAATGTTTTGGTTAAAATAAGTTTAATTTATTTTAGAAATAGAAGTCAATTTAGTTCTCATGGAGAAGCATCTCAAATGGAAGCAGCAGTACCACTTCTCACATGTGAGTTGTTAAAAATGAAAATATGGTATTGATTTAATTTAAATTATTTTTGTATAAATTTGTAATTTATATTAGGTGATAGTTCTGTAGGAGATAGTAGTAGTATTACTGGAAGTCAAAAGTGGGAAAAACTTCCTGCTGGAAATGGAACACCTGGTTCTTCTCTTGATTTGGAATGGGAAAATGAAGCTGGTAAGAATTTAATTTGCATAATTACTAGATATATTTAAGTTTTTGCATTGCTCTATGAAACTTAATAAGTATTAAACATTATTTTAGATATTTGTATTTGATCTAGTTTTCCTATAATACTGGTAATCTTCAACTAAATAAAATTATCCTGTTTAATTAAGACCAGAGTAAGAAATGTTCTCAAAGCTTTCATATTTTGGTACTCCAATAAAAACTGTGTTACAAATCAACCAACTTGGAGATATATAAAGCACTTCCATATGAACTCAAAATTAAACTGACAAAATCAGATATGTTTAATGCAACTTTACTATTAGAAATAATACATACATGTGGACTTACTAGAATGTCAAGTCATCCCATATAATGCAAACATTTATGTTAGAAAATAATGGAAAAACTGAATGTTATACATGAACTTTACACAAACATTCCTCATTAATGGGTTTAAAACTGATTTAAGAAATAGGTTTAAAATGTATCAGTTTTAAACCCATTCTTAAACCAGGTTAAATCTTAGGCAAAATTTTACCTTTACTAGAAATGAATTAATTTAATTATAAAAATAAACTTGAGAATTTTTGAGCATTTTTCAATATAATTTTAATATAGAAATGTAAAAAGTGTCTTTCATCTTTCATATCATTCCTCATTAGAAATCATTGTGATCTAACTTTAAGTCCAAAGTATAATTTTTTATTACATTTGTAAAAGGCTTTTAATTTCTGCACTGTAAGAGTCTAAATGAAGGAAAACCTAGCAAAATTTTCAGTGAATTCTCAAGAATGATTAATATGACACTAAACAGAAATATAAATAACAATAAAACATATGAAAAACTATAAATTCAAAATAAATACAAGAGTGAATACATATATAGTCAAAGGCAAAGTATAGATCATAATAACTATTGCAGAAAGTAGAATGTCACTTTTAAACTTCAAATGTCTTGAAATAATTTCAGTAGGATTCAGCTGATTTTAAAATATCAAAAGTTCCAATAATCCATTTAATTTTGGTTAGATCAATAATAATTACTGATAAGATTCAAGCATTTCTCTTGGACATTGTCCAGGCTTTTTAGGATTAATCCACTTAATATGCTTCAAGGTAGATGTTAAAATATTAAAAAAAATCAAGGAACATACTTCAAAACTGGATGTTACATAAAATCCTTGTGAATGTAGTCCTATTTATCATGAGATATCTCAAAACAAAAATTTTCTGAGAACCATTAATTTTTCTCAAAATTTTTATATAATGAATTACATTCTTTTATCTTCAGTATACAAGGTATATCAATACATCATATTGCTTATCAATATCCTTAGCACATTTAAAATGTTTTTAATTCAGTTTTATTTAATTGTTTTTAAGTTCATTGATTAATACTCTAGATAAACTCATCTCACTGTATCTTAATTAATACATCTAATATTGCACTGTGAAAAATATTAAGATATAACCATAGTTTTTGGATATTTTCAATATTTAAAAATTTTAAATTTCTACTCTTTTATAATCTTGAAATTTTTAAACTAAAACTGTACTGTATATAATCAGATTATTGAAACAACTAATACTGTATTTACATTGAATTTGCAGGACTTACACCACCACCTCATTATCTTATTCCCACAACTGATGATCTCACTTGGTTTGTATTGAGTGAAAATAGTAGTAATCATTCTCATCCATCTACTCCAGTCTCTAATGGAAATGATTTAGAATGGGATTTTACAAGGTAATTCTCTCTAATCTATGTAAATTCACTTAGAAAATTTATAAACTTAAAGAAATTAAATTATATATTATTACATTAATTTATCATAAATAAATTTAAATTGTCAACTTTTATGAATTTTGATTTAATATTTAATAATATGTATAATAATTTAGATGTGATGTATATAAATTATCCATTTTTAGTATGTTACAAATTCAAATACAGTTATGATCAGTTAATTTAATTTATAAAAGTTATAAATACAATTATTGATTTCATTATTATTTTTGTTTATTAATTAATCATTTTTCTAAAAACAACAATTAAATTGAACTTTACATGATAGTTCAGATTAATATTAATGATTACAATATAATAAAAAACTTGCTAAAAATCTTACTCTCAGTGAACTCATTATCACTTAATATATTCAATGATGTATTGAATCCTTGTCTTAGAAAAAAGATTCTATAGCACCAAAGCCCTGTGAGTCAGGAATCTACAAACGTATAGAAAACAAAGTTTTTGTGCAGTTTTTTGGATCTGATTCTACTTTTATGATAGAAAACAATATTTTCACTTAGGCTATATCTTTGTTGATTTGTTTGTTTTCAGGAAATAGGTAGATACAAATTTGGATCTCTCGTGCTCATTTCTTTGTGCCAAAAATGTTGTTNGTATATTATTAACTAAATTATTTGTAGAATTGTTTGATTGAATTAAATGGACTTCTAATCAAGTTTTTAGTCAGTGATTTGAATTTTCAAGGAATATGTAGAAATGCATAAATAATTATGAATGTATTATTTTTTGCTTTAGTGTTATATTAATTAAAGACAGATTATATGAATACAAACTGTTGTTTCCAAAATAAAAAATGTAAAACTTTTATAAAAATTTCAGTTTTTTAAACTGACATGTAATGCTTTATATATATATACATATGCTTGAGGACCACCTATCTTCACAAAAATTCTTTATTATTAAGATTAAAACATTTTGATTCTTAATACAGTAGTTGCATTAATACAAATCTCTAAGGAAACAGTAGTTAGTTTGCTTTATCAAAAGGTGTTGTTAATGAATTTTAGGGCCAAGTCATATAATTTAAGGCATTAAAGCTTAACAGACAATTGAAATCTCTAAAATGTAATACAGTGTACAGTGCTTTGAATTCATTTACTAAATAAAGTTAAATAAAATTGAATTTATTAACAAAAAAAAACAAATTCTAAATGATTTTTCAAATCAACAAACAAGGAGGATATGATATTGGATGTTTAAGTATGGAGAAGTATATCAGAGTGGTTAAACAAAACAAAGCTAAAAGAAATTCATAATTATTTTCCTGTTGAAGATTATTTTAAAAATTAGAAAATATTTTTGGCACCAAAAGAGTAAAAACAAAAACAAATTTATCACAAAGTAGCTGAACCTAGTCAGGTATGTACTCCTTGATATGTTAACCAGCACATGTGTTTGCATGGGACTGCATCCATTTAAAGAGGTGGGTATCTTTGAACTTTAACCCCTATTTTCTGAGTACAGTAGAATGGTCCACTAACACCAGATGTTTGAATTGCTTTACAATTAGATGCAGTTGGAACATTAATCTTACTAGATTAATGTTCCAGCTGCATATGTTTATCAACAAAGATTTAAAATTAGATCAGCTATTCTTTTCCATTTTAAAGTGTTTATGATGATTAAAATTTATATTTATACTTTATCAATTGATTTGTATATTATGGGTCTAACGATTCAATTTTATTACATTATTTTAAATATTTATAGCAGAAATTAATCAGATATTACATAAAATTATGCTATTTATTTGTTAAATGTTTTGAATCCTGATTCTAAAATACAACATTAGACATACTTGGAAAACACAGGGTGTCTCAGAATTATTCATCTCATTAAAAAACTTCATAAAATATAAACTAGATATGAGATAAAAAGAAAATGATTGTTGAAGCTTATAGACAACTTTAAAAAATTTTTATTTTCACATTAAGTTCGAAATACCTAAACATGGGTACCATTAGTGGTGAGAACCATGTCCAGTCTACTAAAACACACTACATGTTAACTGTGATGGTGACAGGATATGTTTTAAGTTCTTCCATGTTGGACACCTTCTTTGTGTACACACACTATTCTTGCTGTACTCCCACAGGAAAATATCCAAGAACATCAGATATGGTGAATGAGGAGACCAAGTGATTGGACCTTCTCAGCCTATCCATTGATTAGGGAAGGCTGCATTAAGATAACTCCAGACATCTATTGTGCCCCATCTTGCTGAAAGATGACAACTGGTTGTATTTTTTTCAATTTCAGAACACAAAACAGTTCCAACGTTCTAGGTAGTTGGAATCAATCACCACATCAATCATGTTTTTAGTGAAGAAAATGGGCAAATAACCCTATTTCACAATCAATGCATGCAACACATTGAATTCAATGATATCATGTTTGTGTTCCTGGAAGACATGAGAGTTCTCTGAATTCCAGATGCAGAAATTATGTCAGTTAACTTTACCCAATACATGTCAAGTGGCTTCATCACTGCAAACCAATTTATCTCTGATGTGGTTGTCCTCTTCTGTGATGGACAACATGGTGACAGTAAATGCTATTTACTTCAGCTTTTCATCTGGCAGGAGCTCCTGAACAAACTTCAGTTTGTATGCATGCAGCTTCAGCCTCTTATGCATCCTGAGATGGATCATAGATCTTGGAATCTGTAGTTCCAGACTTGGATGATGGACAGATTTTTGAAGACTGCTGAAATGTCTGAATGCTGTGGACCTTTTTAATTGAAGTTTTTGGTCTATTTCATCTGTTTAGTGATGTACTGTTCCTGTTTACATTTAGAAAATGTATTAAAAAATTCCAAAAAAGTTAATACATTAAAAATGTCTTTACACCTTGTCCTTTCTACATACCTCAGGAAATAAGTCTCACAGTAGTAGCAACCTTTCTTTAGATGCTTTTTATCAGCTTTAATATGTAAAACTTTAAACTGTAAAATATTAAATGGTTTCTGTTGTCTGGAATTGCTGCTGTTGTCATTTTGGTGGTTGTTTTCTTGAACGTTTTTCATTAAATTTATGCCTAAAATACCTCATTACACTCATTGGACTCATGGTTTTCCATAACCAAAGCATGCACATTACATTTTCTGCTTGTTTTATTTTTTTTCACAATGAATGCTGGGAATGCCAATATTGCCATTCTGAAAAAAAAAAAAAAAACTGAGTTGCTCTATAAGCTGTAGCAATTTGTTTCTTTTTATCTCTACTGGTTTTTATGAACATTTATAATGTGATGAATAATTCTTGGACACCTTTGCATTTTAAAAAAATGTAAATTAAATTAATTAATGACACTTTCTTTATATCTACTCCATCAATGTTAAATTCAAACCATCACTATAAAAATTTATGGAGTCAACCTGTTTATTTCTAAATTAAATGTTTTTTGAGACTGTGATTTGTTTTGTCATCATATCAAACTTAAACACTCATAAACAACAACAAATTCAAATGCAGAACAACCTAAAAAGTTTTTTCAATGACATGTATTCAGACACTAATGTTTTAATTTGTTACATGTTATCAAAATAATTTTAGTTTATTTTGCAACAAAAGTCTCAACACATGTTTAATCAGAAATAAATAGATCAACTCTTTAAAATTCTATAGTGATTTGTTTGAAGTTAACATAATGAATAATTGAAAAAAATATTGTTTAAAATGTAGACTTTACAGAAAATTCAATTTATCAGAAGTTCTTCAGAATATTTGTAGAAGTAATCCGTATTTGAACAAAATATTTTGAATGACTTTAAAATAACAAAATAAAAAATCAGAATAGTTTATAAATATTTTTAAAAATTTTAAATCAACTATTTTTTACTTATTTTTTTATCATTAAATAAATATAAAATTTTAATTTTCTAAAAAAAGTAATCGAAATGATAACTTTTCAGTGTTCAAGTAACTGAAGACAGTAAAGAACAAGTAATAAATACAGATTTTATAGAAAATGGTAATAGCATAGAAAGATGATCTTACAGGTAAGACAATAATTTAAAAGATTATATATATGTATATATATATATAAATATATATATGATTCATCAGTTAATTCTATTAGGATTACACTATAAATATTTTATAAATATTTGTAATGTAACCCTAATTTACAAGTACAGTGGAACCTCACTTAACGAGCATAATTCATTCTAGAATCTTACTGGTAATGTGAAACACTTGTTAAGTGAAGCAATTTTTTCCATATAAATTAATGTAAAATACAATGTGTTCCATGCTGAAAAAATTCTCAAATATTTTATGTATAATGTTTATTTAAAGAAAATTATACAATATACATTGTTAAGGAGCATGAATCATCATCATTTCTTCTGGCATGGAATGAACCAACCTGAAATGCAAATTTGATTTGCAGAAAATAAATAAATAAAAAATCACATATATAATGTCTGATAAACACTCCAAATGATATGCCAAATTCTTGGGCTATGTAAAGGCTTTAATTAAATATTAAAAATGAAATAATTTGACTAGAGGTAGTCACTTATGCTGCCATCTCATATTAAATTTAATGATTATAAATAATTTTTAATTTAGGCATTTCTGGAATTGATCATTAAATTTAATGAGATGGTAGCATAACTGCCTACCTTTAGTCAAATTAATAATTTCTAATATTTAATTATAGCCTTTACATAGCCCAAGAATTTGGCATATTGTTTGGCATGTTTATTATATAACGGGCTGCGATTATTGATGTTTATATGTAATATGTGTGAACACAAGTTTGGAAAAATGTGTGATCACAAGCGACACTAAGATGCTAGCAGAATGAGTACTAAACACAGACTGATGGAGCGTGCGCACAATCCGGGACATCCCTTCTTGTCACTCGTTAAACGAGTCATTTTTTACAAATTTGTTTTGCTCGTTATGTGACTTACTCATTATGTGAAGTGCTCATTAAGCGAGGTTTCACTGTACAGATACTCCTCACTTTACGACCTATCTGCTTAACGACCACTCACACTTACAACCAATTGAGTTTTGGCCTGCAATTCGGAAAATCCCCTTTCTCAGCTTGAGTGTCAATCAGTGGCGATTGGTAACATGCTCACTGACTTGTTATGGACTGTTAGTCAGTTTGATGTAACTTAAACAATTGCAGGCCTTGCCAATGCACTTAATTTAGATGTTGAAGTGAAAGACACTGCTGAATCAGTGGATTATGCCAATGGAGAGCTAACAAATGAAGATTTAATAGAGTAGAAGCGATGCAGTATTTGGAAGAGGAAGACGATGAAAGAACTGAAGAAGTAAATAAAGAAATTCACGGTACATGGGTTAGCTGGTGTGTTCTCCAAAATTAATGCAGCTATGTTGGAACTTGAGGCTATGGATCTATTTTTTTGAAATATTTCAGGATGCTTCACTGGCCATTCTATTGCTTCTTTCAATTTTTGTTTTACTTCATGCATACCACCAATATCTTGCCAATAAACCTTTGAAATCTGAATTCCCATTCCCTTCAAAGCACTTGGTTTCATCTTTTATTGTCGAATTAAAATGACTTAACGACATAACCAGATCATTTGATTGCTTTTTCTTTACCATAAAAGAAACATTTCTACACAAGTAATTTAAATCTGCTCCAGTGTATCGATGAAGTTTTTCAGCAATTTCATTCATATTTTCTTCTGTTAAGGAATGTTTCTTATCTTCTAATAATTTTTTAAGTATCTCAAACCTTTCTTTATTAGGATAACCAGTCTCTATTTTTTTATCCAATCTTTTTGGTCTTCTTAATGACTCATCTATTAAATTGGGTTTGCTTGTTGCACCAATAACAAAAACGTCTGCTGTGTCATCATAAGATAAACTATCCATTAATGTCGACAATGTTGCAAGTACTCTCCTTTCGATTTGTTGAGAAGAATCTTGATATTTTGGGCAAAGAACATCAAATTCATCAATAAATATAATACTTGGTGCTCTTCTTTTAGCTTCAGAAAAGATCTCTCTGTTTGGCTTCACTGCTAGATATCTCATCACCATTAATTAAAATAAAATGAACTTGATATTCATTAGGAATTGCATTTCCTATCATTGTTTTGCCTGTTGCAGATGGACCATGAAGAAAAATTCCTTCTGGCAACCGCACACCTTTTAATCTGAAATATCTTGAGCATATTATCAGATATATCAGTTCTTTCGGCAGACTAATCTGATGGTCTAAACCAACAATTTTATCAAATGTTATTTTTATATTTTTATATATTATATTTTTATGTCTCATTCACAAATTTGACATTTGTCTTCATTGTTATCATATAAAACTGAATTTCATCTTCAGTTTTCTTTAAATAATCATCTCTTGATACAGGTATATCTTTAACAGTAAATAAATTTGATACTTTTATTTGTGTTCAAAAGTATAGAACATAATGATGTTTTGCTTCCAGAAACTTCTGAATTAAAATCTGTTTCTGTCCTGTTATGACATTCTTCACTTCTAGAAATTTCTGATTTATTACTTACATCAGGTCCATCAACTGATTGTTGGCACCTGTGGCAACACAGGAGAGACTTGAGACAGTTGAGAAGTGGAGAGCAGCACTTGATGGCATGCACAATGAGCTGAAAAAGCTTGTCGCACGCACTGACAGCCAGTGTCATAAGGCCACCTATGCTGTTATCTAAAACCTTTTTAGTAAGGTTGCCGCTATATTAAATGCCCAGGAGGTCAAGATTGCCTCCCTCCGGGCAGAGAACAAGACCTTGAGAGAGAGGTTGTGGGTGGATGTCAATTACCCAAAACACTTTCAGAGGCAGGAAAAAACAGCAAGGCAGCCAAAGCAGGTGGTGCATCCTATGCCACTGTTCCTGCCCAAGTTGCCCTGAAGCATATCCAGAGGGGCCACGGGCTGCTGCCGACCTAAAAGGGTTCTATCCACAGAGAACACACTCTTGGTTTACCCTAAAGATAATGAATAGTGATCGTACACGAGAACTACTAAAGATGAACATTAACCCAACCAAGTTAGGTATTGGGATAAAGAATGTTTGCAGAATTAGAAACAATGGCATCCTGTTAGAGGTTGCAAAGCACCAGGATGTTGTGAAACTTCAGAAGGAAATGTTGGAGGGCCCACCGGCGTTGCGAGAGGCGGTTAGTTGCAGACTGCCCCAAAAGCGCCAGCTAAAGGGTAATTTTGTTCCATGTCAGTACGGACATCGAGGAAGAGTCCCTCGTGGAGATCATCATTGGTCAAAATAGTGTTGATGTGGAGCTTGGGCAATTCCAACTTTGTTTCCCTCTAAAGGGAAAGGGAGGCCTCGTTAATTGGGTGCTTGAGACCTCCACAAAGGTCTACCACAAGTTCCTCAAGAGAGGAAAACTACACATTGGGTGGACTTGAGACCAGTAGGTATATACTGCGGTTACCCAGTGCTACAGGTGATAATTTCAACCATGTAGCGAAGAGCTGTTCGGTGGCAGCTCAAGCCTGTAGCAAGTGTGCCGAGGGCCACTCCTACAAGGAGTGTAAGGCCACTATGTCCAAGTGCATTAAACGCACAAGGGCAAATCAAGTTTGGCCTACAGTTGGGTACCAGTCATTCAGCAATGAATGCCAGCTGTTTGTGCTATGTGTGGGAACTCAAAAAAGTTCAGGCTAGGACTGATTAGTCAGTAAACAGGGATAACACTCTTGCATTCAATTCTGCATCTTCTTACGCACAGTAGACAGATGACAGGTGTGGCTGCAAAGTAATGCAGTTTAACACCGTGAAGTGCCGTGCTGTGCCACAACCACCCAACTAAGGGTGGAAGTGGCCCAGTGAGATATTGACATCATCCTGCTCCAAGAACCATACCTAGTATAAGGAAAGGTCAATGGCCTATCACTATAATGGAGCGTATTTGCCCGAGAAAGTGACAAATGTCGGACCGCAGTTGTCTTTACATGGAGGAATGTCGATGCGTATGCCATCCACGTCTTGCAACTCGTGGTGGCCGTAGAAATATGGTCGTCCACCCCCAAGTTGCAAGTCTCCAGTTATTGCCTGCTGTCATTAAAACTGGGAGGCCTGAGTGAACTCAAAGGTTGTCTTGCTTCATGCTTGGGTTGTTTTGGCTGGTGATTTTAATGCCAAACACTTGCTGTGGGACTCCCCAATAGACGACCTAGATGGGAACGCGATGAAGGATGCGGCGGAGAGTTGGGGGATGCACTTCCTGAACAATTTGTTTGAGATTGCTACCTACTCCTCTCCATTGGGCAAGAGCTGGATTGACCTTGCAGTGGGAAGTTATCGATGCAGAAAGCTGTAGTGACCATCACTTTATTGCCTTTGAGGTGATGTGTAGCCCGCGGACTGGCCGAGGAATTGCTACAGACTGACTGCCGGAAACTGAAGTCGATTTACCAAATGCCTTGTAGAAAAGACGGCCGACATAGTCACGCAAGTCTGTAAGGTTGAGAATGTTGAGGAAGCCATGGCTAACCACACTGAAGTGGTCAGAGAAGCAGGAGACTGCATGCTCACACAATGGCAGCCCAGCAACCACTGGTCAGTTCCTTGGTGAACCCAAGAACTGAGTGTCCTGAGGAAGCGCACAAGGGTGCTCCAGTGACACTTTCAATGGTGCAGAGATGATGACCTTTGGGCAACCAGGAAACTGAAGTTCTAGAGGGCCAATGCCGAGTACAAGTACAAATTGAACAATGCTAAAAAGACCTCATGGCTCAGTTTCTGTCAGAAAATTAGTGATGAGAGCCCGTTTTGTCTGCCCTACAAGCTAGTGGTGGACAAGTTAAAGCATAATATGGTCTTGGGGTCTATCAAAAGACCCGATGGAACACTAACCTCCACACAGGAGTCGATTGAGGTGATACTCCACTCTCACTTTCTGTGTGATGAGCAGTCCAATGAAACCAAAGAACAGAGGCAGCTTTAAAGTGACATGGAGTTGCCTGTTCTTGAGGTTGAGATGCCCATGCCGGTGAATGACTCTGAGGTAGCCCATGCCATTGGCAACCTTAGAAAAGGGAAAGCATCTGGCATTGATGGGATCATGGCCAAAATGGTACAAGTTCTGCAACAGGAATGTCCTGACCTGCTCTGTGTTTTGTATTAGAAGTGTCTATTCCTGTGTCACTTCCCAGTGCAGTGGAAGCGGGTGTGTCTTGTGTTCGTTTATAAGAGTAGGCACCCGAAGAACGAACCTAAGTCCTACAGACTGAACAGCCTATTGCCGGTACTGGGGAAAGTTCTAGATCAGGGCTGACCAATTCATTTTGGAGGTGGGCTATAGTTTCAATTACATGTCAGCTGGCAGGCCAGCTAATGAATCATACTTGCTTACACTCATGATTCTTCTATAAATGGATAGGTATTTGAATCAAACAAAGCTTTAAGTTGCACATGTTTTAATAATATCTAATAAAAAATACATCAATGTGACCTATGAAGGGGCTTATTAGCTAATAATTTTTCAATATTTGGTGATGACAATTTAATTTTAATACACAAAAGTCAACTCAAAACTAATAGAACAAGTGTAATAAATGCATAGGTTAGGTATTAACAGTGGTGTGGTGGTGACTCAAGAACCGCCACACCACTGTTAATACCTAACCTGCAGCAGGGCCTCCACACGTCGCTCGTTTTGATGGCCGTCGTGGGTGCTTTCGACAATGTTTGGTGGCCATCCATAATGGGTGAACTGTGGAAGGCGAACCTGCTGACTACCCTTGTATCACTTTCCAGGAGTTTTCTGAGTTGACCACACAGTAGTTTGACATGCCAAGCAAAAGGTATGAGAGGATACTGGAAAGGGGCTGCTCACAAGGGTCCTATATATGGCCTCTATTGTGGAACGTTCTAGCAGACATGGTGCTGCAACTAGTACTCCCGGACGACGTCCTGCTGCAGGCTTATGCAGACGATCTGTTGCTAGTAGTTGCAGACTACAGTCGACACGAAATGGAGGTTTGCGGCAGCAAAGCAATAGAACGGCTCGTTCGCTGGGGAGAACTGCATAAGCTTTCCTTCAGCCCTGAGAAATCAGAGGCCCTGATGGTGACCAAGACTGGAGTGTTGGCATGCCAACCAATATACCGGATCCAGGGTAACACCATCCAAAGGGTGAATGAGTTAAAGTACCTCTGTGTTATCATCGACCAGACACTGCCCCATCTGAGGAGTCTCCGAGAGAGGACAAACCTCACGATAGCGGCACTATTGAGACTGGCCAGACAAGATTATGGTCTTAATGGAGAAGCGCTTCATGCCATCTACAAGATGAGCGTGGAGCATGTTATCTACTATGTCTGCACTGTATGGTGGAAAGATTTCACCAAAGTCAAGCAAAGCAGGATGCTGCTCACGATCCAGAGACCCGCTGCCTACAGATCATGAGAGCGTACAGAGCTGTGTTGATGGAGGTGGCCCTGGTCTTCTCGGCTGCTTCTGCTGCCTCTGTCAACATTGGAAGGTATAGAGCCATGCATTGTAATCAGATGTACCCAGCCAGACTTAGATGTCAGATAGACTTACTAAAGGTCCATGCAGCACATAGGATAGGACTTGACTGGAATGTTGGTGAACCGACAGGAAGTGGTATTGAAATATACACTGATGGCTCTAAAGACGGTATCTTAGTAGGTGCTGCGTACTGCGTCTTCTCTGACGGAGTGCAAGTGTACTGGCAGGCAGTCAGACTGAACGAGGAAGCGTCTGTGTTCCAGGCGGAACTGATGGCCCTGGAGGGGGCGTTCCAGTGGATCCTACTACATCTACTACTACCAAGGGGCTGACGAAGTTGACTGGTCAAAGCTGCCTGAACAAGTACTTCGAACGCAAGCAGCTAGTAAAGGAAACTTAAAGAAACTAAAGGAATTGATGGAAAAAGTCATAAATCTTCTTGATCTATAAACTTAGTGGATGCATTGAGATGGGTCCCCCTTCTTGTAGGGAGGGGACCTTGCTGTCTGATAATAGTTATTACATATGAGCAAAACAAGGGAACAGAAAGCTTATGAAGTGCAGAACAGGCTACACAAACAAATAAAAGTTATGCCAAGTTAGAGAGTTGGATGTAGAGAGCAGATGGGAGTCCGAAAGAAGTCCTGAACAGTCCAACCATAGTTCAAGTATATCCTTTGGTGTCAGGCCTTGACCTATAGATTAAGGCATAGTCTCTTTAATCCTGTGGTGCCATTAGGCGGGGCAGCAGCAGAGTTTGCTTTATGAGGTAGATAGACAGTGCAAAAAGCAAACGAATATATGACAAACTAGACAAGACAAATGGACTGACAGAGACAAACGAGCAAGACCCCAAATTTTTTTTTTCAAACATTAACTTACTAACTAACCTACCATACCTTAGGACAAACCTAACCAGATGACTAAAGCTAACAAACCCTAATATAATTTAACCTAACCTATCATAACCTAACTGGAAACCAAGCTAAGAGTCCCTAATCTAAGTTACAAGTTAGACTGAAAAAAGAAAATAAGAATTAAAATACAAAGTTAAAAGGCAGCTCTATACTGACAGTTGAAACAAAGCAAGGGAAAGCTAATTGCCATCTGCCACCAATTATTATAAGATAGGCAGTTATACTGTAATTTNTTCTTTGTGTAAATTTTGAGTTAGAGTCAATTTTAAATATACATTCTAAGTGTATATCCTGCAGAAAATTTCTAGAATGAAAACTGCCACAAAATTCACATCACTATATACTCTCTGCTTTGAGAGCTGTTATGACACTTATTGCTATGCAGTTTAGAAGGTACCATCTGATTAAAACTTTCTGTTTTACTTTCATTGTTATTGTATTCATTGTTATCAAGTTATTGTAGATATATATATATATATCTACAATAACTTGATAACAATGAATACAATAACAATGAAAGTAAAACAGAAAGTTTTAATCAGATGGTACCTTCTAAACTGCATAGCAATAAGTGTCATAACAGCTCTCAAAGCAGAGAGTATATAGTGATGTGAATTTTGTGGCAGTTTTCATTCTAGAAATTTTCTGCAGGATATACACTTAGAATGTATATTTAAAATTGACTCTAACTCAAAATTTACACAAAGAAATATATTTTTGTTTCAACATAATGTCCCTTTGACTTCTTTATTAGGATTGTGAATTTGACAGAGAAATGAACAATCTGAATCTAAGTTTGATAAACTTATAGCTCAAGAATTGATGAAACATCCTCTCTGCATCTTTTTTCCAAAATGTTTCACATTTCATGCAGAAGCTATAGTGACATTTCAATCATAATCTGGGTTTGCATTAGTATATGAACTGCTACAAGTAGATACGAATTACCAGTTTGTTTCCTTTTGCCAACTGTTTGACCAGTTTGCCGGGAGTTGAAAACGTCTCGACTTTTGCCACTTTGTTTTGTAAGATCAATTGACTTTTTTCTTAAATTGATAATTGTAAACAAAACCTTTTTGGCCAATTATGTTCTAATTCAATCTGTGTCATGTAGCATGATATGAACATTTTGCTTTGATTATCATTTGTTTCATTCATTCATTCATATAATAGCGTGATTATAGTTTTAGATAAAAAGAAGTTCTAAAAAAATCTTTACACAGACAATACATATTCTTTTTGTTTGATAAAAAAAATTAATCAATTAAAGATGTTTTAAATTTAGAAATTAGGAAAATTTCTTTGTGAAGTTTGAATTTTTTGTAAAATATGACAAAAATATTTCTACTGAATTTCATTTAATGAATTTTAAATATAAAATAATCTTGAATTAGTTAACTGCTTTCAGGAATCAAACACTGAATTATTGGCTAAGAAATTTTGAATTCCTCTATGTCTGTTTCAGATTAGCTATATTAGTAATAGTGAAAGCAGTGAAATGAGTTGTTTTGTAATGTGATATCTATTACTGTAAATAATCCAAGGATGGAAAGGTATTTGGCTTTGATTAATAATATGGAGCTTTGAGATGTTTGTGTATTTAGCTAAAAATTTCTTTTTGAAGTTTTATTTAATAGTAAAAAACTCCCAATTGTTTATAACTTGTGTCATTTTTATATTTTTGAGTGTAGTCACTCCAAAATAATACAGTTTTCAAATTATTATTTATTTAATAGTAAGTTAATAGTGATGATGCTGATTCACTCATTAATGCAGTTTAATTTTGATGCAAGAATGACTTAACAGGAGTCTCTTGACCACCTATCTATGATTTATAGCATTTTTAATTTCAGTGACATTAATAATTATTAAGTAAATTAAACCAACAATCATGTTCTGTTACTGTGTATAATATATTTGTATGCAGTTTTAAGAATAATTTATAAATATTATTTAATTCTAATTACAAATTAAAATTTATTAATTTATTTTTCAGTTCACGACCCCTTTTACTCTCTACTCGTCTACAAAAACTATCTGTAGATATTGAGACTGTTGCAACAGTACGACCAAGAAATTTGATTGGCCGACCAAGCTTTTCTGTGAATTTTTTTGTTTTTGGATTTTTATAGTGATAAACGTTTTCGGAATAACAAATTAAACATCTTTATGACAGAATGCTGCTGTTTTCGATGTGGTCGTCGCGATCCAGGCGAACCGAATCAACAAAGTCTTTCAGTAATCAGGGTAATGGGCCTTAACCCAAAGGAAATGCAACCGATATGTGGTAATGTAATCTTCCAGCAAAATCAAACAAAGAAATATTTACTACATTTTTCAAATGTAAAACAAAAAAAAATTAAAAATTTGATGCCTAACAATTGTATCATAAAAACCAAAATATGTAAATTGACGGAAAAAACATTTTAATTAAGATTAATTAACCAATATGGTTGACGATATCGTTTAGTTTTGTATTTTAACTTCACTGTTAAATGGAATAATTGCCTTCTTTGTTGATTGTAGTGATCCTATGTAGTCCTTTAAATCAGTTATTACAAAATCATTTTAATAGTAAAACTTCTATGTCAAAATTACAATATCTATATATACATTCATATAGGTAAATATAATGATTTTGTTGTGTATGTGTGTTTCTCTGTAATTTAATTTAATGGATGATTATGAAATATTCATTTTATTAAATACAGATAACATTAAATAACAATTGGCAGTGATAATTATATTAAGTAAATATATATAATATATATATCAAAAATTCTTTTTGTCCATGAATAGTGAGTAATAAGACAATAACCATATACATAATTTTAGCTGCCAGTTACATTGTTTTAGGATGAAGATTGATTGATTTTTTGATTTTTTACATCTAGACGTTATACCGATATTTCCAGAGATATGCAAGCTAAGCTTTCTGTGGCTCTGATTAGCACCATTTTTCCAGTTTGCTTTTGAACCTTATCCATGCTTCTTTCTTATCATGGAACACTTATCTTCAATTTCATCTGAAATTTAATTAATTTGTTTTATACAGCAATCCTTTAAATATTTACAAAAAGAAAAAAAAACAATAAAAGTAAATACCACTGTCAAGTCCCAGACATTTTCCCCATTCCAGGAGAGTGATTCTGTGGTCATTATTAGCATCGCAGTCATCCAAGAATGGAGCTATACAGTGCTCCATAGACATTAGGGTTGCCTTGATCGGGAACAGTTCGTGGCGACTTACAACTCTAGAAAAATGTTGAAACACTTTAGAACCTTGTTTAAAAATTGCACTTCTGGTTGAAATGAACTGGATAAAAATCCATACCTGTCATGTGGATGGACATCCAAGTCGCAGAATTTCCAAATTACAGCATTCACCCATTTGCGAGACGACGCTCTTTCTGCTTCATTCTCCAGTTGAATGTAGGGTTCTTTTAGTTCTGCTCTGCGAGCCAAATCTTGCATAACATTAAATAGCCACTCTCTCATTCTACGAGGGAAATCTTCAAGCTCTTCTTTTCTGCAAGGAGTAATTTCTGCATTTGGATATTAATAAGTTGTCAAAAATACTTATAAAAATTTGCTTTCTTTCTTTATATTAATTTACCTTTACATCCTCCATAGTAATTAATATGAACGTGTTTATATTTTCTGTGACGGCAGAGTGCGTCATTTTCCATGCAGAGGCAACGCATTCTGTGCAAATGACAGTCGCTGTCCCACGTTTCATTATGATTACTGCACACCTTGAAAAATTAAATTGCATCATTCAGTATATTTAAGCTATCATTTTTTAACATAAATATTAATATTGATTAAGCAAAATTTTCTTTGTACTCTTCTTCTCTCGTCCAATTCTCTCGGACAGGCCTTCACACACACGCATTCCGGTTTTCCATCGGCATCTACTTCGCACTGCTTTCCGGCTCCACAGTGGTGACGACGGCAAGGATCTAGAATTAGAAATGTGAACTGTAATAACTTTTTTAGTTTATTTCAGGGATAAGATTTATCAAAATTGGAAAAAACCTTCATCATATCCCCCATTGAGTATAATATCATCTAATTTCTCAAACTGTTTCAGTTTCTTCTTTTTCCTCTCTTCTTCGGCATCATCCTCTGCAATTAAATCCAGCACATCCTTTTCTATTTCGGTTTTTCGAAAATGTTTCTTTTCGTGATGATTTTTATGGTGATGCTGAATTAATTGGGAAAGTATAATCAATTTTTTAAAAATTAAAAAGATTAAGGCTTTTTAGATTATGCATAATTCTTTCTATAATTTACTAAACAACTGAACTCACCTTCTTTGCAACAGATAATGCTATTACTAGACAAACTAGTAAAAAGATAAACAGCAGTCTCATTCTTCTGTTAATATCAATGGTTTACCCGTCTAACTGGAATGCTACAGAATTTAAAAAAGTAGGAGTCATCAATTAAGGATGATGATGCAAAAGTGCATTAATGTAACTAGGGAGAGGTCCACTAGGATTAGGCCCCTTTACCTTTATAAATAAATAAATTAAGAAAATATGTTTAGGAAAGGGATGTGACAATGTGCTTATACACTCCTATACCCAATATTTAAGAGTTCGTGTATAGGAGTGTATTCACTTCATCCACAACACTAGAGGCTGTATCTGTAGTGGACAGTGTTTTCACTTTCTACATAGGACACCCTTCTAACATATGTTCTAGTTGCGCCATAGCCAAAAATCCAGAAAACATCAAATAATTTTATCATCGCAAAACATCATAAAAGATAAGTTAGGTTTTAAGAGCGAGGTGAAAGGACAGTGGGAAATTACGTCATCAATCGGAAAGGCAAGACTCCTGTATACAATGACATAATACACGAACTATTACACCTGGAATTTTCTACAGAATAAGAATTTGCCATTTAAAAGTGATAACGTACCTGTACTTGTTTTAAAGAGTAGGTGGAATAATTCACCTACGTAAGTAACTCTTCCCGACTCGCTTATCAAAGTCCACGATAGTGGCAATATATTTTATTACTGCCCAACGCATTATTATCTATTAAATTCTCTAGCGATCTCAAAAAAGCGCTCGACCGAAAAATTAGTCTATTCACCCCTTATTTTTCTTGCAATTTATCGGTAAAAATGAGTAAAATAATTTTCCAATTTAGGAATTAATTTGCTAAAGCGGAAACGAAAATGGCGGAAGTGCAGACTTGAAAAAAAAATCTTTTAAATCGTGCTAATTTCTTCGATCTACTCGACTTTATTCGCGTCAACGACCTTTAAAACCTTCGCAAAAGAAGAAGAAAAAGAAAAAAAATTATCGGATTGCTTAAGGGAAAATATTCAAACTGGAAGCGCAATATCCAGTCAACTAAGAGTAAAAAAAAA
Source organism: Centruroides sculpturatus (assembly GCF_000671375.1). Lineage (NCBI taxonomy): Eukaryota > Metazoa > Arthropoda > Arachnida > Scorpiones > Buthidae > Centruroides > Centruroides sculpturatus. Next base: position 504,220 of record NW_019384605.1, on the reverse strand, counting down.
AAATTGGACGTCGCGCGTTTAACAAAATTTTAAAATTATCGATTTTTTTGCAAGCGAGAAGAGAAAATCGATGATTTTTCACACAGTTGCGCGCCCAACTATTGTATTCAATCTGAAGCGATTGTTAAATGAAGTGTAGAGTTTTCTTTCGCGTGTACTCTTCCACAAAGTCTAGACAAGTGAACACAATCGGGGGTGATAATATAACGCATTCTTCACTTGTCCTTAAAGTCATTTAGCGATTTAAGACTTATTCTCACCACTTTGATATTCGTACTCGGTGTGTATCGAATGAGAACGGCATATAGGAGCCAAAACGAAGAGAAAATTTAACAGGTAGCAAACCACACCCTTTCGACTTCTAACCTACATCGTTTCCGTCCAGGTGTGACCAAAAATGGCCACCGACGCGTCCGAAAATCTCGTTTCGTCCTTCGTCCTCCGTTCTCGTGACTCGACTGATTGTCCGTTTTCTAATTATCATAATCGATCGAAACTTAATCGATGATAGAAAACACACTCACCTGTGCGACGTAAAGAGTTTGGGAAATGTCTGCTCCTTCTGTTCTCTCTGCCCGAGCGCCTTAGCCCGATTGGCCTGTTCGTCTGACGTCATGTGACAGTTCGTTCAACCAGTTTGCAAATTCAAGTTTGGTTAATTTTTTCTTTTTGAAATTTTAATATTTAAAACGGTCAGAAAAAATTGTTATAACTCATCGTCGTAATTTTCAACGGCGAGTGTGTGTTTTATAAATGTAATCTTCACCTTTTGTACGTGTTTTTGTTTCTAGTAAGAAGCTAAAAATGAAATCAATTTAATACGTTTTCATTTCACTAGATGGCGACACAGTATTTGCCGCCGTGTTGAATTTATCATCCAAAAAAATTTCACCGCGTAATCTACAAATAAAACTTAATTTGTAAAAAAATAAAAAAATAGAAATTCTCTTATTAAATTTTCTATTTTAAATTGATTTTCGAACACTTTAAAGCTCGTTTTCTCGAAATCATCTCCCACGATAATCGGAGGGGAGAGAATTCCTAGCCGAACTAATTACCCTTTCCGGGGATTGTATCCTGATGACGCCCTAACGACCCGTCAGATGGCGACACCGTAGCAGGGTTAACGTTCACATCGGATGCGAAGATTTCGAGCTCGGTCCGTCAGCTGGAGACCGTACGAAAAAAAACCCGACTCCCACTACCAACGAGAATCGTCGTGCAACACGCATGAGCGACGGTTCGTAACGTCGCGCAACAGGGTGGGGACCATCGTGTGCACGTGCCTTACCCGGGATAGCCGAGTTTGTCGCGCTCTCTACCAAAAACTAAAAACATGACCGGAGATTATGTAGTGACATTAGTCGGTGGATCTCCTTGGGGCTTTCGCATCAGAGGTGGATCCGAAACCTCTCGACCCATTCACGTGTCCAGGGTAAGTGTGTCGTGCCTCGTACTTGCAACCATTAAAAAAAGTGTCAGTGTCATTTTATTCGCTGGCACTTCGCTTGACCAAAATTCGCTGGACGATTTTAGGATAGAAACTATCGGCAGTTTAACTTTAGTCTTTTTCCTACGTGGTCTAATTAACGCCAGAACTAACGTTTGACGTCATTCGTTTACCGTAAACGCGCGCGATATCTAATCTCGACATATTTGCCTCTTCCATCTATCATTTCCTATTTTGGTATTAAGATATACATTAACATATTTCGGAAACCAACATCTCCGGTTTCGGAAGATCGGCGCGAGTAAAGGAATATCGCGACGACGATGTTAAACGATATTGCTAAGAAAGGAACTTAGGTATTTCTTAAGAGGAGACAAACTTCCGAGATTGTTGCGTAACAGTCCAACAGAGTTGCTATTGTGAGGCTCTAGCTACGTACGCGCGATTATCAGATGGCTGTTGTTTGTTGTTATTACGAGTACGAAGCCAGAGAACGTTCGACCTCGTTTAAAAACTAACCTCAAAGGTCGCGACGCGTAGATAACTCTAACCGTTTCTTCACCATTTCCTGGTAGAATTACGCCGCATAACTGTCAGGATTAACCTCGACCGCCCACTAGCGGATATTTGCGCGCCTCGATCGAATGCCGTTTATTAAATTTTCTGATGGGCGAAGTGTAATGGAGGCGCTAAAAAAAGAACGGATTGTGTTTCCCTTTAGTAAGGTTCCCTTAAGAGATTTCGGTATTTGCGTCCAAACTTTTTTTTTCCAAGCAATTCCGAAAACAAACGTAGAACTTGATTTTTTTTATTTGCCATCGTTCGACGTCGGGAAAGTTGTACAAGGTCGCACTTTCGTAAACTGACCAAGGCCAAGGACATACGAATTATCGATGCATACAATTAGAAAAAACTTTCTTGCATGCCCTTCGATTTTTTATTTTATTTTATTCTCTGACATCTTGTGCACGAGACGCACTTTTAGAACGTAATTCGAAAATTACGGCAAAGGACCGAAAAAAAACTGGAATAACTAAATTCTTTCACGAAACACTCTTTTGTATTACTGCAAATAATTAAAAAAATAATAATAATAACCTCACGTAAAGATATCTTATAATTATCTTCTTTTACACAGATTTTTATTATTAGTCACGACGGCGCACGAACTTAAAATTTCAAAAATAAACACGTGGTTAAATTACTTAATGCTCAACATCCTGCCGAATTTATTATCAGGCTTCGAACCTCCGAATTAACGAAAATGGGTCGACGACACTACACGCCTACATCGTAAAATTATCGTAATTCTTTCTGACTCTTAGTTGGAATGATGGCGATCAGATGGCGACACTATTTGAAGAGCGTTACGTCAGCGTTCTCGGAAACCCGATTTAGTAAATGAACGAGGGTTAAGCGGGGAAAGAGTTTTAGATGTTTCTTTAAATTTATATAATGTGTATGCCGGAACGGGTTAAGTAAATTTTTCTTTTTTTGTGTTTTGTTAAACGTTACCCCCTGGCTGTAGCCTTAAAACGCACCCCATCCGATACCTTATAAGGGTAACCTTCGCGACAGGTCTGTATCGGTAGTTTGAAATGATGCATAATAGTACCGTAACACTTTGTACAGTTATTAAGGGTAAAAAATTGCATTTATTCCAAGTATTTCGGCAGTGTTTTCGCGTTACTTTGATGACAAAATATATTTCCCCGGCGGCATTCGTGATGGCGTCGCTTTTTTTCAAACTTCCAATTTTTATATTAAAAGGAAAGAAAAAAAAATCTCGGAAATTTTGGTCGCGAGAAGGTTGAACGATCGTGGTTCCACCCAACAATGGTATTCGAGGCTCCACCTTACAGAACGTTACTGATAAGAGACCAAGCGTGATTATAGGATCTGCCGATATTTGATTTTAATAGGATAACAGAATGCTGGATGGCTTCAACGCTCCGATCCACTTATCCATTAAGGATATTTGATATTTAAATCATATTCGTATTGTGTAATGCCGAAATGCGCGAATAAAAATATCCAATTTTCTTCAAAAAAATAATAATTTAATTCATCGAAGATTCAGTGAATCAAAGCAAAGAGTAAATGGAAGCCAACGGTGCCGAAGGATCAAGATTTCTCGTTAAGGTCAATTTCCTTCTCGGAATTAATGCGGAGATGACTCGAAAAATTTATTTGAACTGTTAAATATTTATTTATATAAAAATCCAGTTTTGAAGCAACGTCAAAGGTAATTTTTACTGTATATATTTATCTTATTTTTTATTTTTTTTTTGGTAGATTAATGGAGGTGGCAAAGCGGGGAAGTACGGAATTCGTGAGGGAGATATTATCGAAGCCGTAAACGGACGCTGCCTGTCTGGATTGTCGCAAATCGAAGTCCAACAACTCATCAGGAATTCCGGTGACAATTTGACTCTTCGACTTCGCAGGTGCGAGCTTTATACGGACCAAAGTCGATAATTTCCTAAAACTAAGATAATTGTAGTTCATTTCTATATATAATTTAAATACGGGTACTTTAAAAATATCCGGTTCCGTTTATACCGAATTTCGTAACAACTTAAATAACTTTTCTTGAGGCACAACCGACCTGTTACGAGATGTTTGATCATGTGATTTACTTCGTTTCAGGGACAACGAGTTACTTTCTAGACCACTCCAAACTGTCGATAGTCGTCTAACGGGTAAGTTTATATTTAAAACCTTTTTATGATACATTTTAAAGTTAACCAATGATATTTAAGGCGAGTTAATGGGATATGTTACTAAAGACATTCCTCTTGAGAATCCTTTAGTCTTTTATCGTTGAGTGAGCTGAAATTCCTACATAATATCACCTCTTTCTAGAATTATTACTAAACGTCGAGTAAAAACTAGCGTTACTACCCCGATCCATTCTATTCTTAAGAAACGTTTTTTAATTTCCTCCTGCACAATTTCATAACAAGCACTTACACGTAGATTTAATATTTTCACAATATACAATGACGTTCGCATAATTTTTAATAGCTTTTTTAGGATTAAAATGTGCACGAATATGAAAGAAAAATTCAAATATTGTTAACATATTTAATTAATAATCAAAATACGAGTATGCGTAACAGCAAATGGCGAAAAAACATTCGATTTTATCTGATTTTAAGACGTATTTAATAAATTTTACTAGCCATTTACGTGTTTAAAACGAACACAGTATAAATAATTAGATTACTGAACTGTTTGGGCGAAAGTCGAACGAGTTGTAACACTAACTCTAACCTAATTTACGTAACAATGACGCAATCCTGCTATTTTAGTCAACCTAACAACTTACAACAGATATAAGTCGAAGCCGCATTGATTCTATGAGACGAAACTTAATTTTGATTTGTTAAATAGGAATTCACAAAAGTTACCCTATTCTTATTGGATAATGAGATTCTAAATTTAGTCAATTCGAATTCGAATTGACTAATTTAAATTTTTAATCGCGGGTGATGAGTATTCAAATTAGTCCAAATTACAATCAATTCTAATTGATATAAAATTAATTTAACTCTGTTTTAATATCTCAGTATGAGCGTGAGTTTAATCATAATTAATCCATTCAAATTAAAGTTTTCTATTTTTCTTCCTTAAGAGCTAAAGGACTAGAATAAACTTTTTAAAAATAAAATTTAGGACAACATCGGATAAAAATCATAGATTATTTATTATTGAGAGACTGTATATTATATGCAATCTTCGAGTTACTGTAATGCCATCGTTAAATGACACGAAGGTGAGACCTAGAACCAGGGGAAAAAATATCTTATGATTCCAAATGATTATAGGTTTATATTTCATTTGTAAATGCTGATTAATGTTCATACGTGAGCAAAATTTCGATTTCTTTACCTAAGAAACGTTCAAAATTAAGTCTACCTTCTATGTTTAATGTCGATTTAAAGTTGTTATCTTAAACTGTTAATTCCAAAATTAAAAAAAAAAAAATTAGGTCTGTAAGTGTATAATAACCATACAATTTATGCTGACATAATTAAAACTTTAAAATATAATTTCGTAATTTTTCTTGGTTTTATAAGCTTATGAGGCAACTTTATTATATAACTCGTTAAGAAATATTAAAGTTGTTAAATTTTATAGTTCTGGTTATATAAAACAATAAAAAAAAATCTATTTTTCTACAATTTTCCTCCTCAAAAATATGTTTGATTTTAAATAAAATCTTTTCATTACTGAAAAAGTTTTTTAGAAGGGGTTAAACAATTCTAAGAAGTAAGCGGTGTTTCACAAAAGTCAAAGTTCAAAGGTCAAGCAAGGTGTATCTTGTCAAATGACTCTTATCCAGTTTAGAATGAAGTATTGGTTGTGGTGTTTCTTAGGAACCTCTTGAACGCCCCACTGTGAAAGGCAGACATGCAGAGATCAAAGGTTGCAGGATGGGCAAATACAAAATATTTTGTTTGTTAGATGGAATCTTTTTCCTTTCCTATTTATTTATTCACAAGATCGAACTTAATTGAAAAAATATATATACATACCAAAATAAATTATTTAAATATATAATCTTTTAATTTTTATTTTTCTCCAAAATTCAGATCAGTCATCCCCAGTTAAAGAAAAATCAGAAACTATGTCTGTACAGATGTATATCAATAACAATAAAGAAAATAAAAGTGGTAAGTAACTTATATTTAAAATTTTGTTTTTTTAGTCTGTTTTAAAAGAGCTAATTATTTATCACAATCTTAGATAATTAAACTCATTTTATTTATTTATGAATAGAATTAACCTATAAATCTAAATCAGATTATCATTGTTAATGTTTGAAAAAACTTCAAAATAAATGATTCATTCCTTCTTAGAAATCATAATTCTCATTTATTTAATGCATGCTGAGTTCATTAATAGTAATTAAATTTATCATTAAATAAGATCTCTCTACATGTGGTAGTATAATTTTTTTTAAAAACTTATATGCAATTAATTACACATTTGATGCTAATAATAAGTTTATTTTTAACTCATTCATCATCATTTCTGGATTTGTCAATAAAAAAAGCACTTGGAAATTTTATTATTCAAACTATATTTAAGTTTAATTTATGATATGCTTTATTGCCTATTAGCCATAAATGATGTATCAAAACATAAACTAAGAGATTTTATAAATAATAAAATAGGAAAATTCATTAAAATAACAATACAATATATTCTAATTATCTGGCATTTTATTTATGATGTAATATAGTTTATATGCTCCAACATTATATATATTCTTTTTGTTTTCATTGAAATCCATTTAAGAAAATAATAAAACGAATCGGTAATAAAGTTACACAATCTGTAGGCTAAAAAAATATTTAATCATCACATTAATGCTTCTCAACCTAATTTAATTAGCTTAGCAGAGAACTGAGGACCACACTGTCCAGGAATGTAATTTCTGTGGATCATGATCCACAAAAATTTGTATAATGAGATGAGGAATATTTATAATTCAGAAATTATATTTCCAAAAGATTACAAAATTAAAATTTTTAGCTTGTTTAAACATATTTACGTAGTTAGAAGATACAATTTTTATTACATATACAAAATTAACTTTGGGAGTTATAAAATTAAACGTCAATGATATTCAATTTAGTATATATCTCATAGAATAAATGCAGTTAGTTTGCAAATACAGTAATGTGATTTACTCTTTTACTATTTATAGATATTAAAAAAGCGAATAAAATATAAAAAATGCAGGCGTTACTGTTAAATAAAAGTTTGAATATTGATATCAAGCACATTTTTCTAATTCAGATATCGCTGTTTACGATAGGTTTAAACTTTTTTTCTGATTTGAATAGTACAAGAAATAGTTACACACATCTTCAATTGTTCCAGTTTGTTTTCAAACCCCTGAACTAATTGACAAAAATGCATTTCTCCGGCTTTGATACTATCATACTTTTCCAGCTTCATTTCTCAGATATAAAAAAATTTTACATAAAAATGTCTTTGTAGAAATTAATGTAAACTATAATTATATACCTTAGAAATGTGATCTGCTTGTATGTAATGCCTTTTTCCTCGTATGGACGCGGGGAAAAATCCGTGTAGTTTCTATTTCCCTTAAATCCCGAGCCAGTATGGAGAAAAATCCCTAACTTCCTCTCTCGGCGGGCCTACTTACATATAGACCGCATCTCTAAGGTTATATAATTACGGTTTACATTAACTTCTACGCCGATTAGAAGTTCATAACTAAGATTGATAATTTTCTTCACATCAACAAGGAAGTGAATCTTAAATAAACATTTAAAAATACATTTTTACGCCAATTAACATCTGAAAAAACTGAATATCCGTAACAAAACAAACATCCTTAATCATTAAACTATGTCCTTACCTCTTTTTTTTTTCAAACTTATCCGACCAATTTTGAGAATTTTAAGGAGAAATCATCCAGATGTCTTTCTAGCATTAAAATAACTCCATAAAATAACTTCAATGACACCAATCTCCTTTTTTTCATTTACAAAACGCGGAAGAATTCCTTTAATCGTCTTAATCGGCTTTAACTTGACGACGTCACTTTTCGTGGTCGACATTAATATTTTTTGATTATATATATATTAAAAAATATAGTCTGTTCGAGTAATATTAAAATTGCTACATTTCTACTTTATATTAATACTCTCGCCAGCATTTATTGAATTAAAAAGATTGCGATATCAGCATTCAGGACGCTGTTACAGTTCTAAAACGGTAGTTTGATTAATTTTTCCGCACGCGGTTTACATTCACTGATTTATTTTTATATTATTAAGCTTAAATTTTTACGTTATAGAAAGCTTAAATGCGTTAAAATGATATTGTAGTTTGAAAATTTTAGTATTAGATTAATATGTCCTTCTTTTAGGATAAGAAATGCCAAGGTCGTTAATTTTATTTCACTTCCTCAGATGACGTCATTGGCGAGTCGACATCTGAAGAAGTACGCCCAATCAGCATCACCATCTCGACATCGACAAGTGAGTAATAAAGATATAACTAAATATATCCACAGGAAACAGGGATATATTTTTTTTTTCCTCATTGTATTAATATCCCTAGTAAGAAGAAACGCGCAGGGGAAAAAATAAGTAAAACGCTAGACGGAATTTTAAAGAACTGCGCTCTACCAAATGGTAGTACTTAAGCTCTGTTAGCGAGAAAAATAATTCGGATAATTCGGGCTTTTTTTTAAATTATTATTATTCCGAGAAAAAGTTATTCGAAGATAAATTTAGTTTCTACATTAACAGAGGAAATGACGTCACTCGATGAAGGCGTCTGTAATAACGGAAGTGGATAACGTTGGTTAGTTTGTCTTCAGTTCATTCTGTATCGTCTCCATGTCGTAGCCTTTCGTGACACGCTGCACCTGTATTGTACGGGGTGTCACGAAAGTCGCGTGACGTCACGAGTTTTGGAGATGTTCCAGCGCTAGTTATCTACTGCTGGGCGATACTTGACTCTCGCAGGCTAGTCCACCCTCTCTAGTCGCTTAAACTTTCTACAGCTGCACAAATTTTGTTCACTCTCTTCCGATTTTTTTTCTTTTTTTCTTTTTAAGAATGGCAGTGATTCAAAGTCGTTCGATCGGGGTTCAGACCCAGAATATGTTTTTCTCTAGCGACAACTCGACTCAGACCACCAGTTTGAACGCCATGTACAGTTTTGCAGAAAGTTTAAGCGATTGGGTGATATCTGAAGCATTTCGATATGGCAGGGATGTCGAAAAATTCGCTGCCTGCATCGCTGATTTCATCTTGCTTCAAGTGTTTATGGAGAAATCGATGAATAACTTAACATCATACGTAGAAGATTGTATGAGAGCCGATCGTCCATACTGTTGCTTGAGAGCTGAACATTTGGAGAAAACATCGTCTAATGCTCTGAAGAATCTAAATCAAGTTCTTTCTAAATATAATACCTCTAAAACAGATCATCATCCTTCATGCATCTTCAAACATTTTGAAGATTATTCAGAAGATTGGAATTACTGCGATGATGATGACGATGATGGTAATCAGGAGATTGTTTCAGCCATTTCTAGCCCAGATCCTCTTCAAATTTTAGAAGATGACATCATCAAATGCCTGCAAATTTTAACGGACGACGAAGAGGAATTATTTTCCGAAATTTCTTATCCTTCTCATCAGCATTTAAACCAAAGTTCCGAACTGGATTCTGGATTTCTTTCCTCCGAAGACAGTTTTTCTATTGATCATAAAATTATCAATAACAAGAAATCTTATTTGCCCAGTTTAAGTGAAAGTTTAGAAGAGAGTACGAACTTTTCTTGGCCCGAGTTTCATATTCCGCGACGAGAAGAAGAAAAAAAGAAGGGGGATAGCGATAGGCAGCAGTTTTTAAGGACTTTATTAGTTCAGGAACTTAAAGAAAACATAGAAGAAAGAAAAAAGAGAAACGAAGTTGTAGAAATTTCTAATGGTAAGTAAGCAAGATTATTATTATTATTGTTTCGTACGTGTGGAAGATTTAACTGGTTGAAAACAAGTTTAAATGTGCCTACTTTACAAAATAGTTTCGGTATAAGTAAATAAAAGGGCTGGATATCGTGTTGAATAACAGTGTATATTTTATTTTATCCTTGACCGAGTATTCGCAAATACATAGGCCTACTTGGAAAACCTGTAAGATATAAATTACAGTATTATAAATTAAATTTATAACATTTAGGTAATTGCTCAATTTATTAAACGAGAACTTTCTCACAATGAACGTAACGATAAAAATTACTAAAGTTTTATGTTTAGTGAGAAGTGTAAATTAAAATCTTGACGTCAATTTTTTTCATACTTTTTTTATTCTGTATCGACAACTTTATAATAAAAATTATTTATTTATTTATTATCGAATTGTGTTTATTTCGTAGCGTGACGTGAATTTTAATTTCAATTCGAAATCGTCATATGATTATTTAATAATCAGCGCATGCGCTTTTACTATATTTGTTTACTAACATTACCTTTCAACGCACGCGCATTTTCGTGCCACGTTTTTGAATGGACACGTGTCATCTGTTTCCTTACGAAAATTAAGTTTCCTTTTTTGCTTTATTTTTAACAAATTTGGGAATGAAAACGTAAAAAAAATTTTTATTTTATTTTATGTAACTGCTACATTGAGAATTTTTATGTTTACATTTAATTATTGTAATAAAATAATTAGTTCCAGTTATTTTGTATAAAATAATTAATATACTTAATAATATTCGCATTTTATATAATTATACAGCTACATACATTTAACTGGTTTAAACAAGTGAATTAATTTTATTAAGTTTAAAAATTAAACATATGCATTTTACTTTAGCTGCACCTGTTGGGCCTATGTTCAAAGCACAAGCCACAAAAGCAAGTAGGTATTGAAATTTTATAAATATTACTTACAGAAGATATGAATTTTAATTAATTTTAAGCAATTAAATGTAGTATGGATGCCTGGTCAATCTGCTTCTGCTAGAGAGTGTGAAAATTTGTCTAGTCCTGTTAAATCTGAAAATAACTGTATATTTGCTCAAAATGAGAATGATGTCTGTCAGGTAAAAATATTTAAGAAATTCATTAAAAAAATTTAGTAAAGAAAATTCATTAATATATGTTTATAAAACTACTTTCAGAATGTTTCTGTTAATGAAAATAGTGAAAATTTTAACTCTAAAAGATATAATGGTTTGTCAAATATGTCTGATGTAGGTGATATGGAAAAGACCGGGAAAACATTTTCGTTTAATGTCGATCCTTCGAATGTTACTTACAATATTGAGTTAACTGGTAAGGATTATTATTATACTTAGAATAATAATAGTGTAGTTTTTAATTTAATGAATGAAGAATACAATATTACTAGCAGTGATTGTAACAAGGGTGGAGCAGGTTGGGGTGCTTTCTCTAGGTGCAAAATTTGGGGGTACCATTTTATGAGTAAAAAAAAACTAAAATAAAATCAGAATGTTGAGAAAAGTGTAATTTTTAAAATTTTATTTGAGTAAAAACATACTCTTTTGGAAATGTTCCAGTATTTAGACATAATTTTAAAGAATATTAGTTTCTATTTTTTTCATTTTTTGATTTGTCCTAAGTGCCATCAACCCTAGTTATATCTCCGGTTACTTTGATTTACTACATTGTATTAATCTCAAATATTTTAACTAAATCTAATACTAAATAAATTTGGAATGTAATGATTATATTATATTTTTAAATAAGAAATGAAAGTCAATAATAAATAAATCTGATTCTGAATAGGCCTAATTAAAGATGTTAGATTAAATTGGTTCCATTCAATATAAAGCGTGTATCGTCGAAAGCGCTTGTCAATTTAGTGACATACGTATATAATTTAATGCTTATATGTTAAAAGTTTTTCGTAACAAATGATTAGCGTGCTGTCTATCACTATATTATAGATATTTTCCATTCAATTTATAATGTTTTAAATTTGTTGTCAAAAATGAATGATAACTAAAATTATCCATTCGTATGCTTGACCAGAATAATTTTGATATTTTAACAGTCAATTTTCTGCCAAGCAGCATATTAAATAGCATTTAATGATTATTAACAATTGCAGTTTTTTTTATAACTAGAATTAGTCATGTAACACAATATAGCTCTCTGATTAACTGACTGTTTCATATATTCCCAGGTTTAAATCAAACCAAATAATTATTTCTTTTCAGTATTAATAAAAGAATAATTATGGTTTCTCTTTCATTTTCTTTAAGTCATTTAAATGATAAATATGATTGTATAAGTAGTTCTGACAACTATATTTTTGTTTGAAGGACTCATCTGCATATACTGTACTTCTTTTTGAAAGGTGCATTTCAATTTTCTGAATCTAATTTTCTTAAATAGAAACAAAGATTGAGAGATTTTTAACATTAAAAACTAATTTAGGAAAAATATNTAAAAATCCATACCTGTCATGTGGATGGACATCCAAGTCGCAGAATTTCCAAATTACAGCATTCACCCATTTGCGAGACGATGCTCTTTCTGCTTCATTCTCCAGTTGAATGTAGGGTTCTTTTAGTTCTGCTCTGCGAGCCAAATCTTGCATAACATTAGATATATATATATATATCTACAATAACTTGATAACAATGAATACAATAACAATGAAAGTAAAACAGAAAGTTTTAATGAGATGGTACCTTCTAAACTGCATAGCAATAAGTGTCATAACAGCTCTCAAAGCAGAGAGTATATAGTGATGTGAATTTTGTGGCAGTTTTCATTCTAGAAATTTTCTGCAGGATATACACTTAGAATGTATATTTAAAATTGACTCTAACTCAAAATTTACACAAAGAAATATATTTTTGTTTCAACATAATGTCCCTTTGACTTCTTTATTAGGATTGTGAATTTGACAGAGAAATGAACAATCTGAATCTAAGTTTGATAAACTTATAGCTCAAGAATTGATGAAACATCCTCTCTGCATCTTTTTTCCAAAATGTTTCACATTTCATGCAGAAGCTATAGTGACATTTCAATCATAATCTGGGTTTGCATTAGTATATGAACTGCTACAAGTAGATACGAATTACCAGTTTGTTTCCTTTTGCCAACTGTTTGACCAGTTTGCCGGGAGTTGAAAACGTCTCGACTTTTGCCACTTTGTTTTGTAAGATCAATTGACTTTTTTCTTAAATTGATAATTGTAAACAAAACCTTTTTGGCCAATTATGTTCTAATTCAATCTGTGTCATGTAGCATGATATGAACATTTTGCTTTGATTATCATTTGTTTCATTCATTCATTCATATAATAGCGTGATTATAGTTTTAGATAAAAAGAAGTTCTAAAAAAATCTTTACACAGACAATACATATTCTTTTTGTTTGATAAAAAAAATTAATCAATTAAAGATGTTTTAAATTTAGAAATTAGGAAAATTTCTTTGTGAAGTTTGAATTTTTTGTAAAATATGACAAAAATATTTCTACTGAATTTCATTTAATGAATTTTAAATATAAAATAATCTTGAATTAGTTAACTGCTTTCAGGAATCAAACACTGAATTATTGGCTAAGAAATTTTGAATTCCTCTATGTCTGTTTCAGATTAGCTATATTAGTAATAGTGAAAGCAGTGAAATGAGTTGTTTTGTAATGTGATATCTATTACTGTAAATAATCCAAGGATGGAAAGGTATTTGGCTTTGATTAATAATATGGAGCTTTGAGATGTTTGTGTATTTAGCTAAAAATTTCTTTTTGAAGTTTTATTTAATAGTAAAAAACTCCCAATTGTTTATAACTTGTGTCATTTTTATATTTTTGAGTGTAGTCACTCCAAAATAATACAGTTTTCAAATTAATATTTATTTAATAGTAAGTTAATAGTGATGATGCTGATTCACTCATTAATGCAGTTTAATTTTGATGCAAGAATGACTTAACAGGAGTCTCTTGACCACCTATCTATGATTTATAGCATTTTTAATTTCAGTGACATTAATAATTATTAAGTAAATTAAACCAACAATCATGTTCTGTTACTGTGTATAATATATTTGTATGCAGTTTTAAGAATAATTTATAAATATTATTTAATTCTAATTACAAATTAAAATTTATTAATTTATTTTTCAGTTCACGACCCCTTTTACTCTCTACTCGTCTACAAAAACTATCTGTAGATATTGAGACTGTTGCAACAGTACGACCAAGAAATTTGATTGGCCGACCAAGCTTTTCTGTGAATTTTTTTGTTTTTGGATTTTTATAGTGATAAACGTTTTCGGAATAACAAATTAAACATCTTTATGACAGAATGCTGCTGTTTTCGATGTGGTCGTCGCGATCCAGGCGAACCGAATCAACAAAGTCTTTCAGTAATCAGGGTAATGGGCCTTAACCCAAAGGAAATGNTAAATATATATATATATATATAGCCAAATGATCTTCTTAAATACTATGGCTGTAAATCTGCTAATTTTAATAATTAGTACCCAAGTAATTTGATACTGGAGGTAGATGTTAGGTGCCATCTCTTATCTAAATTAATAATTATAATTTTAAATAATTTATTGAATAATTTAGAATCATCTGAAAGAAAAGAACTGGCCCAGGGCAGGGCTTGAACCCGCAACCTCCGCTTGCCGTGCAGTGTGCTTGTCAGTTGCACCACTTGGACCCCGAGCAATCCTTTGCTTTCAGATGTATTTAAATTTAGATATAACAAATTATTTAGTATTAATTATTAAAATTAGCAGATTTATAGCCCGAGTATTTAAGGCTGTCGTTTGGCTATGTATAAAATTCTTAGTTAAATATTTTTCATTTAATCAGTATTTTCTATTTTAATATTAGCAAAAGCAAGAATATTCTCACAGTGTAATTTACAATTTGATAATTTTTCAAAATAGATTATTTAAGTTTTTAATAATAATTAATTGGATCAATTTCTTTTTCTAGTTTTAAGTTCTCAGAAAGAGTTTTGGCAGAGAAAATTATCATTTAAATTTTTTAAAGCCATCAATTAAAATTATAATTAGAATATAAGAATTTATATTAACAAAATCTATAAAGAGATCTTTTCATATCTCTAAGTGCAATTTATTTCATTAAAAAATAGTTTTCAAGAGTTAAATTTTATTGAAAAATATTAAGTATTAAAACTTTCTGACGTTTGCAGTTTTCATCAGAAATTTTCTAAGAAACAAATAGAACATAATACTAACAAATACTGTACTTTGTATGAATATCATAAGCGCTGTAGATATTCATACAAAGTATCTAAAAAGATTAAAAAAAACCAAATGTTTGTTTTTTAGATATGTTGTCTGGTTAATGTTTTATGTTGTGTGTGTGGCAGATGGGACCATTGGGAAGTTGGTAATTTCCAGTGACACTGGTAGTACTGGATGACTCCCTCTCTTCATATTTATAGGTGCCAGCACTAGTCCATATGTTTCCTATGCTGATTAACTAGTTCCATCTGTCCCCAATTGTGTGCTGTTCAAATAACATTATTCTGATTTCAGATTAAAAAGTTAAGTACGTTTTAGTAGCTTATTACTTAAATTCAACAGATAATCCAAATATATCATAATTGTATTTATTTATTATTGAATGATGATTTAATTGTGAAAAATGCCTCTTATGTTTTCATTTGTGAAAGATATTTGAAGTATATATTATATAAGTAAACACTGAATATTATGCATTTTAAATGGAACAGGTGTACAGTAGAATCTTCTTAATGTAATCACAGATATTATCATCAGTATATAACATGATAATGTTATCAAATAAGCATGTTACAAAAATGCAAGTTAAAATACTCTTATAAAACTTTTATTTCTGTGATCAGGGTTTCAGTTATTTACCTGAAGATAATGATAACTAACTTGTGTTTTTTAAATTATATTGTGCACTCTCAGCCTCAACATATATAGTTCATAATTCACAATTATCAATCTTAACCAGTGCATTACACATTAATTGTTTTAATTGTTATTTGCTGGTAGTGCAGTAATTTAATTTATTGGCATTTCTTACTTCAACATACACTATCTGTGTGTGTTAAAGATGATACTGCAAAAAATGGCAGGTAAACGTGGGATGAATTATTATTAATTAACAATNATTAATTATATTATTCGACTAACCAACACTGATAATAATATTGCACAACACAAAATCAAAAAAATTAACTAGTTTTAATCTGTAGAATAAGTTCTTTGTCTGTTTTTGAGGTGAACAGAAAAATACGCCAACAGCCTCGGCTGACTGAAGCGCCCCCCCATAGTACATAATTATAACAGAACAAGATCTTATAAATCTGGGAAGTTGCTGCCTCTTGTTATAAAATTAAGAATGCTTTCTTTATATAAAAGCACTTTTGTGTAAGATAAAAATAAAAGATTATTGTGACATTGTAATAATGTCAGGCTCCAATTTTTAATTGTATTTTAATTTAAAAATAAGTATAACTTTTGACATTAATCTAAAACTGTGATTACTTTTTCTCTATGGTGATTTTATTTTTCACATGATTTTTATCATAGAAAATGTGAGATCACAATTTGAACAAGAAATGAATATTGTACATCATAGAGAGTCAAGTTATATATTATAGTTTGTCATAAGTATCAATTCTACACCAAATTTATTAGTCTGTATAGTAAGATAAAAATTTTGAATTGAAATCATGATACTTCTGCTCTAGACCAGAAGTTCTTATATAGTTAATTGAGACTACCAGCCCCTAAGCCTTCTATATCTGGTTTTGATTTTCATCTGTCTAATTCTGTTCTCGAAATTAACAAAGGATGGATAAACAGATGACAGTAGGAATTTGTAGTTCTTCAATTTGAAAATTTCAGCCCAGTAAGTTATGAAATGTACCTCATTTATGCAAATGAATTTCTAACCCTCTATTTTAAATATCTATACTTTTTGACACAACAGCTAAAATCCCAGCAAAGAATAAAATTTAATTAGAAATTCAATTTATACAGTAGTGTGTCGATTTTCCGAAAGTCAATAATCCGAAACGTCAATCATCTGAAAGAATTCCAGTCGGCAAATTTAAATTTTCGCCAGTGCTGTGGCGCTTCAATCTTTGGCTATGTCTTGGGCTACTCAAATATTTTACGTTTTTGATACTAAATTAACATCTGAAGTATAATTTTTTATTGTTTTTATATTTTTCAATATATTTATTTTGTTTGTACAAAATAAAAAAATAATTTTTAAC
>NW_019384605.1:465944-480957 GCF_000671375.1 Centruroides sculpturatus | reverse complement strand
CTGTCCCCAATTGTGTGCTGTTCAAATAACATTATTCTGATTTCAGATTAAAAAGTTAAGTACGTTTTAGTAGCTTATTACTTAAATTCAACAGATAATCCAAATATATCATAATTGTATTTATTTATTATTGAATGATGATTTAATTGTGAAAAATGCCTCTTATGTTTTCATTTGTGAAAGATATTTGAAGTATATATTATATAAGTAAACACTGAATATTATGCATTTTAAATGGAACAGGTGTACAGTAGAATCTTCTTAATGTAATCACAGATATTATCATCAGTATATAACATGATAATGTTATCAAATAAGCATGTTACAAAAATGCAAGTTAAAATACTCTTATAAAACTTTTATTTCTGTGATCAGGGTTTCAGTTATTTACCTGAAGATAATGATAACTAACTTGTGTTTTTTAAATTATATTGTGCACTCTCAGCCTCAACATATATAGTTCATAATTCACAATTATCAATCTTAACCAGTGCATTACACATTAATTGTTTTAATTGTTATTTGCTTGTAGTGCAGTAATTTAATTTATTGGCATTTCTTACTTCAACATACACTATCTGTGTGTGTTAAAGATGATATTGCAAAAAATGGCAGGTAAACGTGGGATGAATTATTATTAATTAACAATAATAATTAATTATAATTAATAAATATTCAACTTATATATATATATATTTACTTGTGTTAATCTTTTAATATCAGAGTCAATAAAACCAGAATGTCTACTTATTTCAGTCTTGTTTACTTTACTCTTAATGTTTTCAGATGGTTAATATTATCAGTACAAGCAAGTTCCAAAAATGATTATGATAAGTGGATTCTACTGTACTTTAATAACTTTAGTTTGAATTTCCTTATTAATCATCATTATTCTAAATTTGCTTAAGAGAATAATTCTAAGTTCATTAAAGATGATAATTTAATACTTTAATAAATAAATTGTTTTAGTAATTAAATGTAGATAATAGATGTATGAAACAATAACAAACTTTCAATACATTATTAAAATTAATAATTAATATCTTGTTATCTTATAAATCAATTAATTAGAACTGAAAATAGTATTGATTTTCTAATTTTTATCAATATATTACTTGATATACAATACAGTAACTTGAGTGACTTAATAGAGATAATAAGAAATATTAATATCATTTTTAATTTAATGGTAAGATGATATAAGTTTTTCTGGAGAAATAATTTTAAAAAATAAAATATTGTGCATATACATTACTGATATTCTTACCAATATATTCATTAAAATGGTGTTGAATTTATTAAATTGATTTAACAATATTTTTAATGTTTTATGGAGAATAAATTTACTAAATATGACTTAATTTTGGAATACATATTCCAAGATGTTTATCATTTAATATCTTTGTAAATAATAATGAATCTTTATTTTTTATACAGATAAACCACCTCCTAAAGAAGCTGTTATTGTTGATCAGAAAGTTACAATTAAAGATGGAAACATTCATCAAGATACATATTATGCAATGCCTTATGATAAAGTTACAAGTACAAAAACAATAATTAAAGCACCAACATATGAAGGAATTGGCCCCACTGAAGATGGAGTTCCTATTGGTTTACGGACGGTAAAGATTATTAGATTTAAAGTGACATTAATTAAGTTACTATCAAAAACTAACAATATGAATTTTAAATAGTCAATTAAGAAAGAGTATGGCAGTGATTGGTATAAGACAATGTTCAGATCTTTACACAAGTGTGATAGTAATGAAGGTAATTTGCTTTTATGATATAATATTTGAATTTGAATAAAATACAAACTTTAATATGTTAATAGCTGGTATAAATTCTAAAAAATATTTAATACATTGTAGATCATTAATCAATCAATAATTGTAAAGATAAAATTAAATAATTAAATATAAACATTAATTTTTAATGTTTTTTCATAATTAATATTTTATAATTATTTTTGAAATTTTAAAATTAAAAACAGTTCCAATTTAACAAATGCTACTAACTGGATAAATAATAACTAATAACTGGATAATAGTAAATCCAGAATAAAAATTTAATTTAATATTGAAAACATTTTGACTAAAGTTTTCAATCAATACTGATTTTCATCATGTAGTTAATCAATCATTTGGCAATTATGTAATGATATAGTAAAAATATTAGTTTAAAATTTTTAAGCATGTTCTTTAGAGCATTCCATTACTATTGACACATTCCAATACTGATCTTCATCAGGTTGTTAATTAGTGTTCTGTAAAACTTTGATTAAAAAAGTCAATAGTAATGTAATGTGCCAAAGAATGCAGTATAAAATTTAAAATTAATATATATTATTACATAATTGCCAAATGATTGATTAACTACCTGATGAAGATCAGTATTGATTGAAAATGTCAAACCTTAGTAAATTCAGAATGAAAATTTAATATTGAAATCATTTTAAGAGGTGCTTAAAAGCAATTTTCATATATTGTTTTTAATTTAATGATGAATTTTTAAATAAGAATAAATTAAAATTTACTATTTTAATTTATAAAAATAATTAAGTCTAGTTTAATAATAAGAAAGTTCAATTCAAAATTAATTTTTAAAAATTTTAAAATATATTTTTATCATTACACAATATTATATTATACAAAATAATTTTATTTTACATATACATTTTTAATTAATTTACAACTTATTTTTTTAAATTGAATATAAAATTAAAAATTTAAATTTATTAATAGATGTTATCTATAAATAGGATGTTCTTAATAATAATTTCTAGAATTATTATTGAGAACATCCTATTTGTAGATAACAAAGTTTTAAATTATTTCTTGTTAATACAATTTCTTAATTAAAATATTAAAAAAGTTAAATGAATATTTAGTATTTTAAATATTTCATTCTATTATTTTTAAAGTAAATTGTGCATGAAATAACTTTACAATAAAACTTATACAGTTTTAAATTAAATTTTTAAATAGTTATTTCAATATTGATAATTTCACATGCTGAAATGGTATATTCAGTAATTGTTTAAGGGGTTCAATTAAATTTAATTATTCAACCATTTGTAGTAATACTTCAATAAATTATTAAAATTCTAGGTTTGAAGTTTCAAAGTGATGGTTATATGTCTGACCCAGAATTGAACAGAAAAGGTAAAAAAAATTTATTTAATATTAAAACATAATATTAAATACTTAATCAATAATCATTGTTAATAGCAATAAAATATATTTATAAATACACTGTGCATTTATAATTATTATTAGATACAATAAATATTTTTTGTATTTATGTAAGAAAAGTTACCTTAATTAATAAAATTTCATCAATAATTAAACCTTAAATGTTGATAAGGTATTGATTTATAAATAAAATTTACATATTTACAATAAAAATAATATTTTTATCAAGTTGAAAATAAAAATTATCCATTAAAACAATTATAAATTTAATCTCTTAACTAGTTTATTCATTGTTAATATGTATTGAATTTGAACAATATTTATTAAATATTACTAAACCATATCTTAGCAGAAAATATATTTTGTAATACTTTAAACTTTTCCTCTTTGTAAGAACTTAGTTTAGAATTCAAAGAAGTTTTGTAATGAATTAATTTTTGTCATTATTAAGATTGTAAGTAAATTAAATATCTGGATTGTAAATAATATTTATTTAATTTATTTATTAAGTTGATATTATTGTTATTATTGTTCTAATAAATTGTTCAAAGTCATTTTATTCCTGTTATTTGTAAACATTGTTGAGCTGAAGATGTCAGATTATGATGGAAAATGTTTCATAAAGTAAAAGTAAAAATGAATAGACAGCTCAATTCATATGAATTATCACATGAATCAAGCTGTCTATTTATTGATTATTTTTATTGCCTATGTTGAATTTTATACATTTTGTGAACAATTTATTTATGTTCATAAAACATTTAATTTTTTTTGTTTAAAATTTGAAACTATAACAACTTCTAATTTGTTAATTATTTTAAATGTTAATAAAATGTATTTATCATCATTATTGTATTCAGAAAAGTCTTCAAGCATAAAAAATAAAAGTAAAACTCTAGTGACTAATAAAGCAAAAGAAAAATCTTTGAAAGAAGCAGAAAAGTAAGTTAAGAATATTTGTTGCTAGTTTAATATTTTTTTTTCTTTATTGTTTTGTAGATGACAGAAGATAATATTAGAAACACTTTTATTTTGAGAATTAAATAAAATATATATTACAGTTAGAATTAAAATTTTGAATAAAAAGCAATAATGATTATCAGATTTATTTGTTAAGCTTTTGAATTAGATGTAAGAGATTTAATGTAATTATTGCTGTAATATGACATAAAGGAATATCATACTGTAACTCAAATTTCAGTCATTGAGCTTTTGACTTGCAATATATAAATAATACAATGCAACATCATTATTTGCAAATAAAAATATAATTTTTAAAATATTGCAGACCATCATATTCCTTTCCTGCTGCCAAATCTACTATCCAAACTTATAATCATAAACCATGGATTATATCAGATTATGAACCTGGTTACTCTTCTATAGCCAATAATGAAAATTCATATGTAAGTATACAGATAGCATCACTATATTGATATATTAGTATAAAATTATTTATTACTTAAAGATATAATTTGGATTAATCCTTAGTTATCCTTAAAATATTAATGACTAAGTGAAATGTAATCATATCAATGGAATTATATAAATTTCATAAAATATTCTACATAAAAATTGTTAATGAAATTTGCATTTCTGTAATAGTTCTGAATATAGTACATAATTATAACAGAACAAGATCTTATAAATCTGGGAAGTTGCTGCCTCTTGTTATAAAATTAAGAATGCTTTCTTTATATAAAAGCACTTTTGTGTAAGATAAAAATAAAAGATTATTGTGACATTGTAATAATGTCAGGCTCCAATTTTTAATTGTATTTTAATTTAAAAATAAGTATAACTTTTGACATTAATCTAAAACTGTGATTACTTTTTCTCTATGGTGATTTTATTTTTCACATGATTTTTATCATAGAAAATGTGAGATCACAATTTGAACAAGAAATGAATATTGTACATCATAGAGAGTCAAGTTATATATTATAGTTTGTCATAAGTATCAATTCTACACCAAATTTATTAGTCTGTATAGTAAGATAAAAATTTTGAATTGAAATCATGATACTTCTGGTCTAGACCAGAAGTTCTTATATAGTTAATTGAGACTACCAGCCCCTAAGCCTTCTATATCTGGTTTTGATTTTCATCTGTCTAATTCTGTTCTCGAAATTAACAAAGGATGGATAAACAGATGACAGTAGGAATTTGTAGTTCTTCAATTTGAAAATTTCAGCCCAGTAAGTTATGAAATGTACCTCATTTATGCAAATGAATTTCTAACCCTCTATTTTAAATATCTATACTTTTTGACACAACAGCTAAAATCCCAGCAAAGAATAAAATTTAATTAGAAATTCAATTTATACAGTAGTGTGTCGATTTTCCGAAAGTCAATAATCCGAAACGTCAATCATCTGAAAGAATTCCAGTCGGCAAATTTAAATTTTCGCCAGTGCTGTGGCGCTTCAATCTTTGGCTATGTCTTGGGCTACTCAAATATTTTACGTTTTTGATACTAAATTAACATCTGAAGTATAATTTTTTATTGTTTTTATATTTTTCAATATATTTATTTTGTTTGTACAAAATAAAAAAATAATTTTTAATGATACAATAGTCTTTGTTAGGCTTAACATTGACAAAAATTCAACGCAAAGCGACACGCAACGGATAAAAATTTTAACATCGGATACGTTAAACTACTTTTTTGTACATAAATCGGTTATCCGAAATATCAGTTATATGAACAACCAGTCCCCAAATGATTTGGAAAATCGACGCTCTACTGTATATATTTAAATCTTATTGAAAAGTTTTCATTCAATAATATAAACGTTCTGAGTGTCAATGAAAATATAAAATTTTTAATATGTATTATTTAATTTTCAGACAAATGCAAGATATCTTCCACCTTTGATCACTCCACAACCAAAATAGTAAGTACTAAAATATTCTGTACACTTTTAAAAATCACCAAATGATCACCTAAATAATTGGACTATAATTCTGCTAATTTAAATGATTAATATTAAGTAATTTGTTACTAGAGGTAGATGTTAGGCACCATTTCTTAACTAAATTAATAATTATAATTTTAATAATTTAATAAATAATTTAGTTCAATTATTTAGGTGATCTTTTGGTGATATTTCTATATACATATTGGGCTTCATGATGTTTGTTATACATTTTTACATGCTTAATCTAAACTTTTAGAATACACATTAAATATAAAATAAATAGTGATGTAATGAATATTCGGTTTTTAGGTATTCGTTATTTGGCCGAATACCGAATACCTAAAAACAGGAGTAAGAAATAATAAAAACACAGTAAATTAATCATTTTGGTATTTAGATTTAATGTTATCGGGTTAGTGATGTTTGTTTATATTTATTTATAACTTATAACATGCACAAAATAATAAAAATAATATTAGTCACATGTATTTACAATTTATAATTACAAATATTAGCACATGTACACACTTATTTGTTCGAGAATTGTCACACGCATCTGAGGGTCTGATCCTGTCTATCCTTTTTAAGCGCTCGTCTTTGCTCTTTCCTTTCTCTTTCCTCTATCTCTCTAGTCCACATATGCCTATGCATACATCATAATACGCACTCATGATACTTTCGATTCATAGTTTTTCCATTTTATAATTACGTGACTCAGCCTGGTGATAACGGAGAAAAGAGAGACATAGGATGTCGGTATATGTTACAGTTATGATTTCACAGATTCGAGACAGCTTGATAGCCCGAACGGTCCCAGGCTTTTGCCCATGCATGCTAAGTGACTCTCATGACAAGCATTTATTTAGCTTTCCGAAGTCTATGACAACACTTGTTTGGCATTGACGGCCGCAAATTTTGCGCAAATAAGCTGCTTCGACTTGTTCGATTATGTTATCAACTCAATTTCATATTTATTTTCACATTTTCACTTCGCAGTCCTTCTCTCTTCTTTTTCCATTATTTACACGTGTAGGTCATTTCATTGTTATTCACATATGATATCATCATTTATCACATACTGCCATGATGCTCTTGTCTGTCCGCTACAACTGTCAAGAATTAACGCGATTGGCAAAGCGTAGTGACACTGGGCCAATGGAGAGCAGGTCCTTGCCTTAATGCGATTTGCGTGCCAATTTTCCTACGTGCATTAATCAAGCCAAATAGTTTAGCCAAATATTCAGCTATATGGCCACGCTCCTGGCCGAATATACTATTCGTTGCAACACTAAAAATAAATTAAAGTAAATAATAGTAAGGGTTTTTAGTTTGTATCAGAATTTCCAATTTTCAAAATGTCATAAATTGGAGAACTGACCTTTATAAGATATATTAATAAAAACATACCTTTCTAAGTTTCTCTACTAATTTCAGACCTTTTGAACCATCCTCAAAAAATAACTTAAATTTTAATTTGAATCTTTTGAGAATTTGAAATCATTTAAAGAAGTTCCATCTAATTCAAATGTCTGTTTATAGAATGCAATGAATTAAAACAAAGATTGTTTAAGTGCACTCTACTGGATTATTTTATTTTTAATTATAAAAAATATATAAATTCTTTTAAATTACGGATTTTTAAAATTTGCTCTTATTATTTGATTATACTATTTTCTTTTCTGTAACCCATTTCCGTATTGATATGAAAACTTTCCCATTTCATTTATTATTTGTGTTTCTCTACTAAATTTATATCATCATACAATTTACGCCTTCACTAATCTGTTCAAAAACTTTTGCTGTATTTCACTTTACCTCAACCTCTTAGTATGTTTTCTGGGTGTTGTAGTAAAAATGAGAAAATTTATTAGAAATTGCATGTAATCTTAAAAGTCAAAAATATAATGCATTATATGTACTTGGTACTTATGTAGATAATTATCTATTTGGGAAGACTAGGGTGTAGGCAAACAAATGTTTAAATTTTACAATTAGTTTCCTTTCATTTTAGTAGTTATCACAAAATGAAACATTCATAGTAATGATAATTTTACTATTGTATGATGATGATACTATTGATTATCAATGCAAGAAAACAATAATTTATGGAAAGTGAAGTGCTTATTAGGTTTTGAGAAACTTTTAAAGACGATAATGGATTGCATGATTAATATCAAACAGAAAAATTCATATTAGTAGATCTACAACTTTTCTATAAAGTAATTTTTAATGAGACTTTTGATACAAAATCAGAAATATAGATTATCATCAAGAATAATTTCATAATTGAAAAATTTAATTAAGCTCTTATTTATTAGAAAAATATGTTTTGATCATCTCATCCAACATGGTCTTCTCCTTAAATAAATATTAGACATAAAGAAGCCTGCCTTTTCTGTTCTTCTTTTTGACATCTTCAAATTCTTTAAGCCGTGGTCACACCTTGCAATTTCCAGCCATGCAGGTGACCATAACTGCAACAAGCGCGAGTCACGCACGTGTTGTCGTGGTCACATTAGCATTGCAACTTGAAAACACATGAACTCATAATAACCAATAAAATTACAGTAGCTTGTTTTTGACCACTTGAGTTTACCAACAGTTAATGTTCTACCTCATAGTATTTATGGAATTTTTGCCACTTTTCTTATTAAAATGGCAAGCAGTTCCTTTTCTGCAATGAATAAAAGAAAAAAGGTGATTATTTTTATAGAACTAGCAAGAATACACAAAGAGATAAAATCTTCAATAAAACGAAGAAGTAAAACCCCACAAGCATTCATGAGACTGAATAAGCTTGATCAATCTTGATTCTGTAAAAGTATCAATCTTCTTACTTTCCTCCTTGATGATGAACTATTTTCAATGTTGTCACCATATGACGTGGCACAAAGGCATTTGCTGATTGGATGCATGTTTGCAATTGACACGAGTAAAACAAACTTTTTGTTTCTAGTCATGGTTGCAGTTGCGCCAGTTTTCAAAGGGGTTTACTAGTTAACAAGAACAGTCATTGCAGTTGGTTGCCTGTGTGGCTGGAAATCACATGGTGTGACCACAGCTTTAGTGTACGTTGTTCATTTTCTTCTTTTAGAACAGGATTTTGATCTGTTATGCTGCTACTAAGTCGTAATCCAATAGATTAATATTATGAAGATTTATTTATTCTTCAGAATGAAAAAAGTAGGATTGAATTCTTTTGAAAATCTAATGATGACAGAAACCAGTTTTAAAATATTTATTCTTGAATAAACTTTATGTTCTAAATGTTTGTGTATTTATCTGAAAAAGTTGTTGATATTAAAAGAAACTGTATATTCTTTCATAAAATTATATATTTTGTATTTGAAATGAATAATTAAAATAAACATTTCAATATTTTGGCAATAATATTTATATAAAATAAAATATATTAAATTTTAAATTCAGTAGTTTATTCAAATAAAATTTTTGACGATGAAGATTTAACATTGTATTTCTTTGATGTGCTTACAGTGTGTATAATGATGGATACGATTCAGATTCGACATTAGTTCGTAAAACAGGAAAACAGCACACATTAGATCCTCAACAACAAAAACAGTGGTATCAAAATATTCAGAAAGGTGGAGAAATACCATTACCAGGTCTTTGCAAACCTGCTCCACAAAAGCCTCAAGGTAAAATAATTTTTTTGAATTCATATCTTTATATATATATTGTGGGTACAATCATAGGTAATTAAATGTGAAACCATAATTTCAGGAAAAGGAATCTGAAAATTTCCTATTTTATTCAATTATTTGGAATTTTACATATCTGCTTAAGATCCCAAATAGAATGTGTTTAATGAAATAGGAATATTCTATTGTTGAAAAACTGCAAAATTTAGAGTTACAGTAGAGCATCGATTATCCGAATCAATTGGGGACTGGGGTTGCTCGAAAAATCAATTTTTCGGATAACTGATTATGTATGAAAAAATGTATTAACTTATCCCATGTTGAAATTCGTTCAAATCCTGGCATGTCCTTAAGTATCATCTCATGGTCATGCCAGAGCTGCCAGCTAAAACATGCAGCCCAACAAAAATAATATTGGAATAGCCCAAGACATAACCAAAAATTGCAGTGCCATAGCACTAGAGGAAATTTAAATTTGCCAACTGGAAAGCTTTCGGTTAATTGACGTTTTAGTTAATTGATGCTCTACTGTATACATATGTATGTTAAATTATCTGATATTTTAAGAGTAATTAAATATATTTATTTTATAGAACCAGTTGTTGGTCCACCGCCTCCTATGCCTTCAAACTGGGATGCTGATAGTTATTACAGAATATATGCACCAAAACCAGGTTAATAAATAATTAAAATTAATTGATCTTGACACATTTATAACATGATTTAATGTTTGTTAAAATTAAATTTATAAATTTAAACTTAAAATCTCTGTATTGTCTGCCATTTGCTTTTGTTTCAGATTCATTAAAATAGTATATAATATTAGTATTTTTTAAACAAGATAACAAAATACAGTGAAATTTGCAAAAGGTAGAACTATGTAGGACTCTATAAACTTTCTAGCTTAATCAGGTTTTCCATCGTAGGCAGGCAAGAATAAGGTAAAACAAATCTTGAAGAAAAACATTTCTAAGTTTCAATCTAATTATAGTATTTGTAATATTTATTGAAATGACCTCAAAAAGGAAAAGGGAGAAAAAAAAGAAAATACACTTTCTTGTTTGTTTGAGAATATGTACATGAAAGTGTGTGTGACAAGCAGGTGTATTCAAAGTAAAACTTCTCTAAAAATGTGGACTCAAGATGCCATCCTGATTTATTCTCAATTTAAACTTGATATTCTCAAGCACTTTCTGCATTTATTTTAGACATAATTACTGAAAATACTGACTATTATATGTTATTTTTTAAAAATTGTCAATGCATTGAGAATGGTTTTAAATCAGTAGAGCAATCTTCCTGTTGATTTAAAACCAAAATGGACTTAGGCCAGGAACACGTGTGAAATATGTTATAAATACAGACAAACAGAAAACAACATTTCCTGATGATTTTATCAAAATTGAACACAAATTCAAGTAGAACAATTTTCTTTTTACATACTAAAAAAATTTTTATTTGAAATGTAGCCAATAGGAGGTTGATAACAATGACATTCACTTTAGTCACCAGGTCCCATCTAGATTAAAAAAAATGGCAGAAACTATTCACCTGTCTATACAGAATCAAAAAGATATTTAAGTCTAAATTTGTTGCAAGATTTATTGTACATGTTCAAGATTATTTATTAGTTTATGAATTTTTAATAATTCTATTTTGACAAGAGTCAAATATCAAACAACAATCATATTAATTGTATTTTATGTTTTAGCATGTTTATAGACCTAAACCATTTATCTCATGTCTTCAAAAATGTCAGGTAAAGTAATGGATTTTAGGAAATTATATATTTGATAATATTTAATTAAACTAAATAAATGTTGATGGATTTGTCTTCATTCCTAATGAAGACAAATCCATCAACATTAGATTTGTAGATTTGTCTTCATTCCTAATGAAGACAAATCTGGAATAGAAAAGTCTGAAATAATTTCAGACTTTTCTATTCCATACCTGTTTAAATTCCATCTTTGACAGGTTATAACTGATATGAATTAACAGATGTTGAACATACATAGCTTTCTGTTTACTTTCTCACAGGTTCTGCCATAGTCAGAATGTTTTCTGGAAAAAATTTGATGATAATGCCAAAATAATTGCAGTTTTCTAGCTTTTATAAGTTTCTGTCTTAAGGAGGTTCCATCTCTTGCAGGTTTTATTCATAAAAATTTAAATTTATAACATAAAGGCAGTAAAGTTTTTATTATACATTGATTTTAAACTGAAAATTAATCAATAGGAACATATTTTAACTGTTTTCATAGGAAAATGATCATCTTTTGTATTAATCTATAAATTTTTAATGAATTTTACTTTTAATAAATATAATGAATTAATAGTATAATAATTTATTATTTTATAATGTGAAATAAAGTATAACTTTATAATAGTAGATATAATTTTAACTGCCATTTTTAAAACTTCCTAACTTGTCCAATAGCTATGCCATTTTTATGCATATAAAACTACAGTCAAGATGGTTAATATTCTTAATGTAAAATAACTAACAAATTGAATGATTTTCCTTTACTGTTAAATATGTGAAATAAAAGAAAATAAATTGTTACAGATGACTCTCAAAGATACACATCACCGTTACATAGTCCAGTTCAAAATGTCAAAAGACCTGAAAGTAGTAAACATAAATTGCAAGATGTAAATAGTTTTATTGTTACTTGTATTGATTTGTTAATGATACTCTTATTATAGAATTCTTTTAATACTGATTTTAGGATTTTCTTACCAAGTTGGATGATGTAATTTTAAATAAATGTGAAGATAATATAAGGTATAGAAAATTCTCACATTAGTATGCTTGAAAATAATCTAGTGATATTTTTAATTATGATAATTAAGTAAAATTAGATTTTAATATAAATTATTTAATGTAATTAAATAATCATTCATTTTAAGTCATTATTAAGAATTTATTAAAATTAATTAATTACCTAGTGTCATAATTTCCTTAATGAGTTGGGTGAATTTCTGATTAAAACTTAAATTAAATTATTTAATTATGTATTAAAAACGTATTTAATCTGTAAATTGTTGTTAGTTACTATTCAAGTATATTTTATAGACTTAAGTCAGTTTAAGACAATTATAATAACTTCCTGATTTTATTTTTTTAAATAAATGAGCCAAAAAACCAGTCTCTGAGTAATTTGAATAATAAACTGACATTTTTAGAACCGTTAGAACCGTTGCAAATGTAGAGTTGTTAACACTGTTTTTTAAACTTTAACCAGTTGTATGCAGTTTTGAAAAATTTTGAGATTGGTCTGTCTGTTGTGTTTGGATGATAACACAACTGCATAACTGGTTTATTGTAACAAATTTTCAAATGATCAATTTCTACAAATGGCATTGGTGATTTGAAATTAATTTAGATTAATTCATTATCATTGTTTAATAAGTCCAAACACTACTTTAACTGATTTACTCTAAATAGCATTTAGTACTTGTAATGAAATTCCTACATTAGGAGAATAAAATTCTGTATTTCTTAAATAACAGAAAAATATTTATGATAAAATAAATAAATTGCAATAAGTAAATGGATCATAGAGAGACAAAATGAATCAAAGTTATCAGTTTGTGTTTGATGTAGAGGGAGGCAAAGTCAAGTGGAGACTGCTTCTGCATATTTTAAGCAGTGCAAGTAGTTTCAACAGGAAAAATAAAATTGCTTATTGAATCAGATTTTTTCCTGTTTCATTCATCATCAATACACAGTAATTGGAAAATATTGATCTAGACATCTACTTATTCATTAGGGTATTAAAATATGTTTGATAAATTCATAGTGTTAATAAATCAAATACATTTTAATAAAGAATTGTTTATTTATTTAATCTTTTTTGATTCTATAACATGACTAAATCAAATTCTTATCATAATCTAATTTAAAAAATTTTATCATAAAATATTATTTTTTGAATATATAATAGATTACTACTTTATGAATGCTTATTGTAAGGCTTTCAGCTTTTATAATTAGTATAAATTTTCTCTTATAAAGAAAACATTTCANATTAATTTTTGTCATTATTAAGATTGTAAGTAAATTAAATATCTGGATTGTAAATAATATTTATTTAATTTATTTATTAAGTTGATATTATTGTTATTATTGTTCTAATAAATTGTTCAAAGTCATTTTATTCCTGTTATTTGTAAACATTGTTGAGCTGAAGATGTCAGATTATGATGGAAAATGTTTCATAAAGTAAAAGTAAAAATGAATAGACAGCTCAATTCATATGAATTATCACATGAATCAAGCTGTCTATTTATTGATTATTTTTATTGCCTATATTGAATTTTATACATTTTGTGAACAATTTATTTATGTTCATAAAACATTTAATTTTTTTTGTTTAAAATTTGAAACTATAACAACTTCTAATTTGTTAATTATTTTAAATGTTAATAAAATGTATTTATCATCATTATTGTATTCAGAAAAGTCTTCAAGCATAAAAAATAAAAGTAAAACTCTAGTGACTAATAAAGCAAAAGAAAAATCTTTGAAAGAAGCAGAAAAGTAAGTTAAGAATATTTGTTGCTAGTTTAATATTTTTTTTTCTTTATTGTTTTGTAGATGACAGAAGATAATATTAGAAACACTTTTATTTTGAGAATTAAATAAAATATATATTACAGTTAGAATTAAAATTTTGAATAAAAAGCAATAATGATTATCAGATTTATTTGTTAAGCTTTTGAATTAGATGTAAGAGATTTAATGTAATTATTGCTGTAATATGACATAAAGGAATATCATACTGTAACTCAAATTTCAGTCATTGAGCTTTTGACTTGCAATATATAAATAATACAATGCAACATCATTATTTGCAAATAAAAATATAATTTTTAAAATATTGCAGACCATCATATTCCTTTCCTGCTGCCAAATCTACTATCCAAACTTATAATCATAAACCATGGATTATATCAGATTATGAACCTGGTTACTCTTCTATAGCCAATAATGAAAATTCATATGTAAGTATACAGATAGCATCACTATATTGATATATTAGTATAAAATTATTTATTACTTAAAGATATAATTTGGATTAATCCTTAGTTATCCTTAAAATATTAATGACTAAGTGAAATGTAATCATATCAATGGAATTATATAAATTTCATAAAATATTCTACATAAAAATTGTTAATGAAATTTGCATTTCTGTAATAGTTCTGAATATAGTACATAATTATA
>NW_019384605.1:444399-459396 GCF_000671375.1 Centruroides sculpturatus | reverse complement strand
ATTTATATTCAAATTTTAAGATGTTTTTGAAAACTGGGCTTCCAAGCATTTGAGACCTCAAAAATATAATAGTATAATAATTTATTATTTTATAATGTGAAATAAAGTATAACTTTATAATAGTAGATATAATTTTAACTGCCATTTTTAAAACTTCCTAACTTGTCCAATAGCTATGCCATTTTTATGCATATAAAACTACAGTCAAGATGGTTAATATTCTTAATGTAAAATAACTAAATAACTTACAAATTGAATGATTTTCCTTTACTGTTAAATATGTGAAATAAAAGAAAATAAATTGTTACAGATGACTCTCAAAGATACACATCACCGTTACATAGTCCAGTTCAAAATGTCAAAAGACCTGAAAGTAGTAAACATAAATTGCAAGATGTAAATAGTTTTATTGTTACTTGTATTGATTTGTTAATGATACTCTTATTATAGAATTCTTTTAATACTGATTTTAGGATTTTCTTACCAAGTTGGATGATGTAATTTTAAATAAATGTGAAGATAATATAAGGTATAGAAAATTCTCACATTAGTATGCTTGAAAATAATCTAGTGATATTTTTAATTATGATAATTAAGTAAAATTAGATTTTAATATAAATTATTTAATGTAATTAAATAATCATTCATTTTAAGTCATTATTAAGAATTTATTAAAATTAATTAATTACCTAGTGTCATAATTTCCTTAATGAGTTGGGTGAATTTCTGATTAAAACTTAAATTAAATTATTTAATTATGTATTAAAAACGTATTTAATCTGTAAATTGTTGTTAGTTACTATTCAAGTATATTTTATAGACTTAAGTCAGTTTAAGACAATTATAATAACTTCCTGATTTTATTTTTTTAAATAAATGAGCCAAAAAACCAGTCTCTGAGTAATTTGAATAATAAACTGACATTTTTAGAACCGTTAGAACCGTTGCAAATGTAGAGTTGTTAACACTGTTTTTTAAACTTTAACCAGTTGTATGCAGTTTTGAAAAATTTTGAGATTGGTCTGTCTGTTGTGTTTGGATGATAACACAACTGCATAACTGGTTTATTGTAACAAATTTTCAAATGATCAATTTCTACAAATGGCATTGGTGATTTGAAATTAATTTAGATTAATTCATTATCATTGTTTAATAAGTCCAAACACTACTTTAACTGATTTACTCTAAATAGCATTTAGTACTTGTAATGAAATTCCTACATTAGGAGAATAAAATTCTGTATTTCTTAAATAACAGAAAAATATTTATGATAAAATAAATAAATTGCAATAAGTAAATGGATCATAGAGAGACAAAATGAATCAAAGTTATCAGTTTGTGTTTGATGTAGAGGGAGGCAAAGTCAAGTGGAGACTGCTTCTGCATATTTTAAGCAGTGCAAGTAGTTTCAACAGGAAAAATAAAATTGCTTATTGAATCAGATTTTTTCCTGTTTCATTCATCATCAATACACAGTAATTGGAAAATATTGATCTAGACATCTACTTATTCATTAGGGTATTAAAATATGTTTGATAAATTCATAGTGTTAATAAATCAAATACATTTTAATAAAGAATTGTTTATTTATTTAATCTTTTTTGATTCTATAACATGACTAAATCAAATTCTTATCATAATCTAATTTAAAAAATTTTATCATAAAATATTATTTTTTGAATATATAATAGATTACTACTTTATGAATGCTTATTGTAAGGCTTTCAGCTTTTATAATTAGTATAAATTTTCTCTTATAAAGAAAACATTTCATACAATCATATTATGTAATACCACACTAGAGTGGCCAAAAACAACAACAAAAAACAGTATTTTCAGAAACAGACCTTCAATACATTGAGAACAATGTATTGAAGGTCTTCAATACATTGAGTCTAAAGACTCAGTACATTGAGTCTTTAGACTCAATGTATTGAAGGTCTGATTTGATTTGATTTATAATGTTGTCCAGAAATTAATTTGGCTGTAAAAATATAGTCTACTGTATATATTAAGCTTTTCTACTAGAATAATTTAGAGATTACTGATATTTCTCAATAGTAAACTTTCTTACCAGTTTTTAATAACTTTGTAGGCAGTCTCCAAGCAAATCACCAATTGGAAATAGTTCACTTTCATTACAAAATGTACCTGTTTCTCCAAATAAGGTTGTTATTTTATATGATTTTATTGCACAATCATCAAGGTAATCATTTTTTATAATACCATTGATTAAACTGCTGTTGTAAAACTAAAATATTTATTGTTTTTTTCTGTATAGAGAACTCTCTTTGAAGAAAGGTGATGTTGTTAATATTCAGAGGAGAATAGATAAAAACTGGTATGAAGGAAAAATTGATGGAAAAACTGGCATTTTTCCAGTCAGTTATGCTGAGGTATAAGCAAATTGTGTAGTATTGTCTACTTTTAAGGAGATGCATTGCCTTTTTTACATACTTTCATGCTTTTTTCCCCTTGTAGCCAGTTTCATCAAAATCTTCACAGAGGTTATCAAAAAAATACATCAAAGGATGGGCACGTGCAAAATTTGATTTTATTGCCAAAAATCAAGTTGAATTGACTTTGTATAAAGTAAGAGTTTTATTCAATACTTAAAACAAAAATATTCAAATTAAATATTTAAATTAACAAATATATATTGATTTTTCAGGATGATATGGTATCTTTAATAAGAGAGGTGGATAGCAATTGGTATGAAGGAAATATGAATGGAAAAACTGGAATATTTCCTATTTCTTATGTAGAGTTAGTTTCTGAATCTGAATATTCTGGTATTGTTGTGCTACAATTTTCTTTCTGAACGTTTTGAAATAATTATGAAATTAAAAATAATTTTTATTATTTTGTAATAGCAAAACCATCAAAACCATTAATGCCATCTTCTACATTGTAAGTATATAAATTATAAACTTAATATAATAATTAGTAAAATTTTTAACAAAATTAAATCATTAAATGCTCAGAAGTCCTGAAAGAAATGGGAGAAATGAAGTAGATATAAACAGAAATGATATTGAAGATGCAGAAATCATAAAAAATGAAAAGGTTGTTCATTTAAATTTTAAAAACATATTAAAATACAGCTTAGTAATTTTCTATTTCTTCTGCTGGGTTAGTATTAATAGAACTTTTTAATTTTTGACTAGGCATTTCCAGTTAATGAAGTACTTCCATCAAGGAACACTCTCACAAAATTTAACTTTATGGAATCTGAATATAACAATAACAGAGTTTCACCGTAAGTTGGTTAATTTAAAGTTATTTGAAGGATATAATAGAATTTTTAAAGGCCATAGCAGGATAAGCATGAAAATTGACCCAAAAGTAGGTATCAATGAATGATTAATTATTGAAAATTGAAGTTTTCACAAAACTTGTGATTATGTATGAAAACAATTTTTTGAAACTTCAAAAATCACATACATAAGATGTTAAAAATTTTTTTGGCACAAAATTCAAATGAAAACTGAACATTGTGACAATTTCAAAAATTTCTATGAATCTTTATAGTACTCTATGTCTATCTATATTCAATATATGGTGTCTGACATTGCCTTCCAACCTCCAGGAACCCTCTTCATCTCTCTCTATCCACACACCATTCCTCTTTAATCCTGTTTTCACTACATGCTAACTTTACTCCATCATACCAAGTTTGCCTGGGTCTTCCTCTCTTTCTTTTTTTGTGGAATGTTTTCCATTGACATTTTCGGAGGTCTCCCATCACTCATTCTTTTCGCATATCCAAACCAAATAAGTTGTTTCCTTCAATCCCATTAGGTCTTTGATCCTCTCATTAGTTATTCTTTCTCTTATCAAGATTCTGCACAATCTTCTCAATGCATCTATTTCAACGAATGTTACTTTTCTCTTCTCTTCCCCAGTCATTCTCCATGCCTCTGCTCCATATAATAGAATGCTTTTAACAATAGCATTATATACTTTTTTCTTGATCTAGTTATTTCTTCACTCCACCATATTCCATTTAATCTTTTAACTGCTCTCTGATGAATTTGTATTCCAAGATAATTGTAATGCTCACATCCCTCAATCTTTTCTCCTTCCCTCCTAAGCATAAAAATTTTGTTTTACTCATGTTTATATATAAATCTCCTTTAAAATACTCCTTTTATTTTTCTTGACATGTATTCCTGATCATCTGTGAATTGCAATGTAAACATAGGCTTACCGTTAATATCTATTCCAATATTACAACATTTGTTTTTCCATATTTTCAATGCTCCTCCTATGTAGATTTTAAAGTTCGTGAGATACAACATTCCTGTCTTAGTCCTTTTGATATTTTTCTTCCAACTTATATAGAAAATCCATAACAAAAATAAAATTCTTTAACTGCTTTAATAAGTGTGCTATTAATATTTCTCTTTTAATGTCTCTCATAGTTTTGATGTTGGGATATTATCATATGTCTTTGTTAAGTCTCCTGTCCTGTTGCTATTTATAAACTTATTTGTTGATCTTTTTTTCATAATCTATTTTATATAGAAAATATTGTCCATACATGATCTTCCTGTTCTGAATCCACTATGCTCTTCTTTTTCTTTTGTTTGATATTCGTCTTCAATTAGATCTATTATTATTTGTCCATATAATCTACTAAATGTTGCTGTTACTGTAATTCCTCGATAGTTCTCACATTTTTGCTTGCCTCCTTTTTTATAGATTGGAAAATTGGCTTTTTGACATTTCTTTTGGAATGTCTTCTCCATTAAGACACCTTTCAAATAATTTTGTCGTCATTCTAAATAATTTTTGTTTCATTTTTTATCAGTTCTGCTAGTATTCCTCCAAGACCACTTGCTCTATTATTCTTCAGTTTCTTACATGCTTGTTTAATCTGTTTTCTCTCTAAATGAATTGGTACATCTTTTTCTATGTTTATATCTTCTGTCATAAATTGAATTATATCTTCTGTTAATAAATTTTTATAATATTCTTCCCATTGTTTAACTGAGATAAACTGTCCGTTATTACTATTACTTTCATTTCTAACATTTTTTATAAATTTCCATGCTTCAGTGCATTTTCTTCCTCCTATATATGTTTCTATTTCTCTACAATTTCTATCCCAACCCAATCTTTTCTTTTCCAGAATTAATTTTTTTTTGTTGATTTTCTAAGTTTTTTTATTTTTGTTGTATCATATTTTCTACCTCTTTGTCCCTCCAGAATTTTTTAAAAGTTTTTCCAAATTCTTTGACTTGTCCTACAACTTCCTTTGCTGCTGTTTTTTTATATTTTCATATAATTCTATAGTGTTATCATATTCTTTTTCTTTCAGACAAGATTAGATGAAAAATTGAAACAATCTTCTCATACTTTCTTCTGCTAAGCTTTCGAGATTAAATTTAAGATCGTTAATTACTTACTTGAATTGACACACAGAATATTTTTATGTATATAAATGTGACTTTTTAATTTTTAATCTCAAAAAATATGCTCCAATATTGAATAGTAATTAATCATTTGCTGACATCTACTTTTGGGCCAGTTTTCATCCCATTATCTGACCTTTATCAATGATTTTCCTCTTAATTTACTAATATGAGGTGCATTTGGAAAGCAATTTTCAATAGTTCAAAATGTTTTATTTGTATCTTTTGTGGTCATTTCTTTATTGTCAAAATTTCACATATGTACTTACCTGCTTTTCATATCAGAGCACAAGCTTTTTTTTATCTCTTTATTGATATCTGTCACCAGCTGTCAATTCACTGTTAAACATGTCTTCAAATGCAGAAACAGTTGCAATTGCATTGTGGTTATAAAGTGAGTGATGGAATATTTTTCAGCAGAACTGGTCAACAGTTTGCTTATGCATTGTTGTGAAGTAACATAATACCAAAACTCTGTTGTCCTTATGGTTTGTTTTGAATAACTTGTTATAATTTTTTAAAGGTCTCAGAATTCCTATCTGCATTTATTATTGTTCCATGATTCAATTGGCAAAACACCACTATCTTATCTTCTGAAAATGTAATTTATCCTGTCTTTACAGACTGGATGTATAGTCTGAGCAATGCTCCTCATAGTTATATTCAAATTTTAAAATTTAACTTAAAACTTTTATAATAAATATCATTCAAAATTAACTTATAACATCATCATCATTTAAGATAATTTTAATGGTAATAATTTCACTCAATCATTAATTTTAAATTTATCAATTTAGTAGTATTGACAATAGATATTTTTTATATATTAGAAAAGGAAACAATGATAAATTCTTTGAACTTTCCTATCATATCTTATATTGTAAAATCACTGACATGAAATGTTTGCATAGAAGCAAACTACAGAAAAACAAAATGGTAAACTCAAAAGGGAATGTCAAATACAATACCTGAAATATCTTTTGTATTTACATGAATTAAACTAGAATTTGATTTGTTTTAGAACATCACCAACTGAGGATGAGTTTAAGCAAGCTGTTTGATACTGTGAACTGTATCATTCTGTTCTTTTGTTTTGTGTTGATTCTCCATGCGATATCTGACTCCATCGTTTTTTACAATTATATTGGAATATATGAGAAAGTTAATTCAATATTTTTTGTTAGAAATTGGAAAAATTTATAAACATTCAAGGGACCCAGATCCATTGGGCCTCTTGGCTATGGTTATGTTAAGAAGTATTAATTTATTTTCTAATAGATTACTATGATCTGATGATATTCAGTAAAAAGTGTTTCAAAATATACTTACAATATATAATTCTGCATTATTTTATCAATATGACATTTCCATCATTCAATGTTACTCTATTGGCAGTTTGAACCTACTGTATACACAGTAGATTCATATATGTTTTTATTCTGCTATGTTCACATCTAAAATTAAACTATAGAAATTTGTACAAGTATTACAAGTATTTGCAATTTTTTCATCATATTATAAGAGAGTTTACTGTACAAAATTCTAATTGTATCATCTAGAGGTTATATGTTTTCTTCCAGTATGCATGGTTAAAACATAAAACATAAATTATACCACTATTAGCAAATGTTTCTTAAATAAATTTTTAAAAATATTATATATCTATACTGTACTTGTTTTTTCCTTTATAAAAAGAAAGCTTCTTCAAAACAAGTTAATTAACACATTGCAAACAATAAAATCATGTGAATTAGTTTCAAACTAGTAGCCCGGACGCCCCTTAGTGAGCGTTCTTTACAAATTCCCATGAGGCACGGTTCCTTTGACTTTTTTGTTTCTATCAATATGCTCTACAGCTCTATTAAAGTCCCAATCGCGTCATATGGATCTACATTTCTTCCTATTAAACATTCTATAAATACTTTAAAATAGTTTAATTTGTTTATTTACCTTTGCTCGTAAACCTCGATTTTAAATGTATCTGCCATTTTTTCAACAAATTTCCTGTGAGTCAATGCGCGACGTTCACTGAGTCACGGGATGTTGTAAACGTGCAGCATAAGGATCAAGGTATAAATAATAAATTCATATCAATAATAAATTCTTATTACAAATATATAATATATATATATATATATATATATATAGTATATACAAATAATAATTCTTATTACAAATAATAATAATTTATTGTTAATTTAAAATCATCGCTAGGGTGCCTCTAGTGCCCGTTTTTGGCATACCATTACGTGGATGGACGGACACGCATTCAATGGGATAGATAGATAGATATCTCATTAGCAATATGCAATCAGTGCTGGAACTCAGAAACAAATAATAATAATTTATTGTTAATTTAAAATCATCGCTAGGGTGCCTCTAGTGCCCGTTTTTGGCATACCATTACGTGGATGGACGGACACGCATTCAATGGGATAGATAGATAGATATCTCATTAGCAATATGCAATCAGTGCTGGAACTCAGAAACAAGTTTAAACTTGCATAAAATTGTCTGACAATGCATGTCTCATATAATGTGATTTCCTATAATGCAGAACATATCCACATTGTTACATATCCACACAGGAATCTGCTATACTTAGTTATCAAATAATTTTCAAAAGTAATGGTTACTCACTGCATGAAAAGTGTTGCCAGGTTAGGAAATTATTATATGCATTTTGTAATGATGTTTTTGTTCTTGGGGTTTATTTAATCTACACTGAACTAGACTCTTTTCTAAAAATTTTAAAATGATTTTTCATGTACCCAAGCATCTATATATAGATAAATCTATGCTTATAAGTCTAAATGTATACAAAAACACTCAAACCAGTTTCTAACTATATGTATTTTGAAACATTGTCAATTATTTTATGTAAAATAATAGCAAATTTTGTATTCATTATTTTTGAGTTATATAAAAATTAACTTATTTTTTAGTTATCAAGCCTTATATGCCTACAAGCCACAAAATGATGATGAACTGGAGTTAAAAGAGGGGGATGTAGTATATGTTGTAGAGAAATGTGATGATGGATGGTTTGTGGGAACATCTATGCGTACTGGATTATTTGGAACTTTTCCTGGAAATTATATAGAAAAAATTTAGTAAGTAATTAATGTATGTTTAAACTAATTTTTCTGTTACCTTAATGCCAATTTACAAAAGTATTTTTAGAGGAAGATGACTACTAACTCAATGAAAATTGATCTGTTATAATAATTTTTTAAAATAACATTGAATTATTGTTTATTGATTTACTGAACAAAATACAATAGATAGGTTCCATTTTATATGAATGCGTGTTTTACGATCACTTAAATACATGAGCCAATCACAGCCTGGCACATGTGCAGTTTAGAGACTATGGCTGTTTGAAAGGTTTTCTTCCATATAATTAATCAATTCTAGACTTATTTGACTCAACATTTCCAAAACACGTATAATTTTTTGGGAATAATCAGTATAAACTATGCTATAAACAAAAAATTGTAGGATTACTTACCGAGTGTGCACCGTTCAAAGAAGCCATTGCTTAAACTTGTTTTCGTCGCGGAGTGGCGTGTTGAACAGCAGGCGCATTTTTTCTGATCAGTGAATTTTTCACAGAAAAATAACTTAATTTTGGAGACATCATTAATATAAATATAATTTTTATGGACATTAAATAACAAATGGTTTTTAGTAGGTCCACGGTTTGTGCAATATCTGCTATTGGTCTAGATTCGACCAATCTTGTCATGACATGAGTTGGCGATGACATTTTACGATATTATATGAGTCTCTTTTAGCGTATTTATACAAATACGATCACAATTTTTTTGCTGTTATATACAAATCCATATTATATGAACCCGTTTTATAGAGGATCTACTGTATGCTATTTTATTATTTAATAAAAATCATAAAACTGTATGCTTCAGAATATTTTTTTTGTGATACATAATCATTATAACTATTTTTATATCTCTTCCTTCAGAAAGCTATGAATTGATGAACTTGTCTTGTACAGCTTAATAGTAATACAATGAAAATATATATGTGTTAAAACTAATTTGTTTCATATTCCCATATACTTACTTCTGTTGAACAAGATATTTCAAAAATCATATTTTGTAAATTTGAAACAACTTGTTTAGTGCATAGTTATGATCTTTCCCAGCAAAAAAGTGGAGTTGATGTTCATTAGTCTACATATGCAAAGACACACAACTTTCAACTTTGTAATATAAATTTTTTCTTATCTTCAATAGTTAATTTTTGGAAATCAAGATTAACTTTTTATCAGAATGAATCATTATTGGACATGGCATCAATATTTACTACACAAACATATTCCCATTTCTCCAAAATAAGCTACTGAGAGGACTTAAGTTGTTTTGTAGTGTAATATTTTAACAGAATATGAACATTTACAACAGGTTTAAAGATTTAAATTTTCCAGGGTGACCCCTGAACCATTTAAATTTTAATTCAAATTCTGCAGAATTTTTTCATAATCTGTTCAAATTTATAAAAGAAAAAACTAGCAAAATGGTTGATTTTAAAAGTTTTTTGCCACTTCAAATTTAATGCAGGTGCTGGTAGCCTTATCAGTTTGGAGTCTGGAAAGCAAAAGTAACATGTTAAGCTGTCACTTACATTATTCAAAAATGATTCCTATTTGTATTATTTGGAATTATTAATTTAAGCATTATGATCAAATTTTTTAGTAGTATTTCACATGTTCTGTCATGTCAAAATTTTTATGCTTTAGTCTACTGAAAAAAAGATCAAAGTGAAAAAATTTTACCCCAAAAATTCCCCGGCCTGGAAATGTTATATGGCATTGCATAAAAACTGCCTTCAGTTCTCAATGTCACTTCCTACTTTCTGTGTGATGTGATGACATTCTGCTGTTTTTCCAGCATGACCCCTGTAGGTTATAAATATGACTGAACCAACCAGGAATGCAAAGGTGGAAATAGGCAGGAGTAGGGTGTTAAGTTGGATCAAAGTGTGCCTGCCATGCTTACAAAATTTGTATTTTGTCTTTTTATGGTTAACACAGTTGTCTAACTGACATGCTTTAAAGATCTCCAAGGCCTTTAAATATCTATCATCATCATTATGTTGGGTGTAATGTATCAACTTTGATCAAGTTTAGTTTCAACTTTGTTGTCAGGTGTATATTATGTTAAATTACAAAAAATCCAA
Source organism: Centruroides sculpturatus (assembly GCF_000671375.1). Lineage (NCBI taxonomy): Eukaryota > Metazoa > Arthropoda > Arachnida > Scorpiones > Buthidae > Centruroides > Centruroides sculpturatus. Next base: position 448,777 of record NW_019384605.1, on the reverse strand, counting down.
TTCTTTCAGTATTTTGGGTTACAGAACAGTCCAGTCTGCAGAGGATTTTTCTCTTTTTATCCAAAAGAACTTTTAAGAAACCTCATAACATTTTGTTTACACAAAAAATTGATTTATCATTCCTTTTAAAATGAAGGAAAGTGAGGTTAATCAAAAATCGTAAAAATTTTGATAAGCAAATCAAGTGTGCTCTGTCAAATACTATCTCATATTTTCAACTTTTGGCATGGGAATGTTCATCACACTTTCAACATTTCAACACCATTTACAGCCAATACTATAAGTTGAAATTTTTAGTCAGAACACAGTATTTTTTAAAATTTAATCAAAATCTAAAAAAATAAAATGTTTCAGAAAAAATTAATTACCTCCATTGACTGTAAAATGATGTTGAAAGTGTGATGAACATTCCTTCTTGACAAAACCTTATTACAAGCCACTTCTTTGAATATTCAGCCAACTGAAAAATATTGTGACAATGTCAACAGATGTAAACATTTACATTTACAGTTACTGCATATCAAAGGTGTCAGTGGTCTATGTAATCATGTCCTACAAAGTTCTTTTAGCAATGAATTCTTTTTCAAGCAGAATAGATGCTTGCTTTGGTAAGAACAGTGCTTAGTTTGAATATTTTGATCAAAAACAATTAAAATCAGTGTCAACAGATTATGCCAGAAGAGTTTTTACATGAACAAAAATACTATGTAACAGTAGTAACTATTTCTGTTAGTTCAGCATCAATTAATTACATATGATTATTGTGGCAACATTTTTTTATGTTTTGCCTACATCAGTGATATGTTAAGATATATTTTCTTACTGTTATATATATACAGTCGACTCCCCCTATAACACAGGTTCCTACAGTTCGGATTCCTATATGACGGCAAAAAAATTGCAATGGTATCCGTACAAACATGGTAAAAAAACTCCTATAATTCGGTAAAACGTCATCGGGCAGCCGAACTACTTTCCACCGTCCAGCGCCACACTACGGAGAGTTTAGGCGAGTAAGTTGAGTTTACTATCGTCTGTATAGTACATAAATTAGGTACCATAAGTCTAATACAGCACTAATTTTATACATTTCTTGTGAAAGAAACATTTCTTATTCAACGGCCATAAAAATTATTTATATTAATGATGTGTCCAAAGTTCAACGAAGTTTTTGCAGAAAAATAACTTATCAGAAATCACGGCCACCGTTTGGTGCGCTGCTCCACGACGAAAACAAGCTTAAGCAATGGCAATGTCAAATGGTGCACACTTGGTAAGTAATCCTACAATTTTTTGTTTATAGCATAGTTTATACGGATTATTCCCAAAAAAATACACGTATTTTGGAAATATTGAGTCGAATTAGTCTAGGAATCGATTAATTTTATGGAAGAAAACCTTTCAAGCAGCAGTAGTCCGTAAAGTGCATACGTGCCGGGCTGTGATTGGCAAGGACTCGTACAAAATGGATTCATAAAGAACGGAATGTATCTACCGTGTTATAGGGGAGGTCGACTGTATAACATAATGTCACAAAATATTTTTATTACATAATATATATATATTAATTATTTTATTCTTTGCATCACAATTTCAAGATCATTTTATGATTAATGGAGGTGTTTTCAGAAAAAATTGTCTTAAAAAAAATAATTAATTTGGATTAAACTTCAACTTTTGGCCTGGATAGTCATTTCTGGTATTTTTTTGATGCAACATTTAAAAAATATGAAGTTTAAAATATCAACATTCGAGAGTGTATATGATTTACTTAGCAACATTTTTAGGAATTTCAATGAAGCTGGCTTCCCTTCATTTGAAAAGGGGTGTATGGGTAGTCTGTCACCCTGTATACAGTAAAATTTGCTTATTGTTATCACTTACTAATTCTGATGATATGTTTTAGGACATATCTTCAGGTCAGTAAGTTTATAAGATTAGATGTCTTTTCACATTATCAGCCACATGTTGAAATCAATTGTCATTTCAACGTAATTGATTATCTAGCATGAAATACAAGTAATTGATAAATGTTATTGTTAATGACCATATTGCAAATACTATTGAATGAATTAATGATAATTATTAAACCTTCAAATTATGTTAACTATATTTCAGTTTTTTAATTGCAGGTATTTTATGAAAAACCTTGTATGTTTGTAAGTCTCTCAAGAAAATGCTTTTTGTATAGTTTGTCTTTCAATGTAATAAATAAATTTTAATTGTTTTTATCTGTCTCAGTGGCATTCTAAATTATCAAAACCTTAAAAATGAATTGGGAAAAAAGTCAAGAAATTTTAACTCTTCAAAAAAAAGTGTCCTTATAATCTTATAATCCACACTTCTTTTCAAAATAAACAGTATTAAATAGTCCACACATACTAAAATCAATAACAGTAAATCAAGGATTTAATGGATCTCTCAACTTCTTAGACTTATAATGAAAAATTGCTGATTTAGAAACTAATTTTCTGTAATTAAATGAATTTCAAAATTATTTATTCTGTTACATCAAAAGTCATGGTTATAGTTCCTCTTTCCTCCCACAACAGAAATGAAAAATTAATATTTGCAAGCCCATCCATTCCATACTTAACATTACGAATTGCAAGGGTTTTTAAAAATATGGTCTTATACTCCCAATCAAGCCTCAGCCACCATTATACAGATTACTTTGTTGTAAATGGATCATATAAATGCCTGACTTCTCTAATATTGAAAAAATATCAGTCATTACAAACAAGCACAGACACAAGGCAATATAATATAGGTGCTACAAACAGAAAACTTTTATGTTGTCTGATAGAACATCAGAGGGATATTGAGAAGAGCAAACATATCACAGAATTATCTAAAAATATATTGGATCATGATCTTATTCCTTTATGGACCAAAACATCATTAATCAAACAATGTGTTTGAGTGCAAATCTATCTTCATTTGGAAAGCATTATATATACTGTATCTACATTAGAATCCTGTAACAAACCTACTTTAGAAATCCCAAATATATGGATCTCACTATTTATATTCAAATTTTAAGATGTTTTTGAAAACTGGGCTTCCAAGCATTTGAGACCTCAAAAATATGCAAAATTGAACAGAGCAACAATTAATAAAATTATTATAAACAATCAAAAGATTATGTTTAATAAAATTTATCAAACATAATATAACAATATGTTTAGCAGAGAAAGCTAATTGAAAAAATTTATGAACATTAATCCTCCATTATGAATTCCTTAAGGGGGCCTCCAAGCTTTTCTTGGCCCAGGGCCTCACATGTACCAAAGATGGACCCATTGAAAACTTGGTTCTCAGAAACTCAAGCAACAAATGTAATTCAATGACACAATGCTGTCAATTTGCTGGAGTAGTTAATAACTGACTAGTACTGAATATTTGAAAACAAGTTGATTAATATTTTGATTATTAATTTTGATCTCTGTAATTATCAATTAGAGCACGAAAATTTCTCGAGAAGCCAGATACACAACTTGGAAATGCTAATCATATTTCAGTAAGAGACCAACAGCAGAGCAAAACACTAGGTTTAGGTACTCAAATTGGAATGTTCACTATTGTATGAACTAGGATCACATCTGAAAAAGTATTCAAATATCTAGTATAAATTCTTGGAAACTACAACTTTTTGCATTAGAACAGTTCTCAAACTTCTCAATTGCACTTGAATAGTCCCATCTTTAGTTGCAATCATTTTAGTCCCTTGATTGACATAATTAATGAAATACAGTATCTATGCTAATTAAAACTTCTGCTGCATATATAAAGGGATTGCTGCAATTAATTTTGCACATTAATCAAATCTGCATTAAGCAAGGAATACCTGTATATACCCAGTAATATTTAAGGAATAGTAAAATCTCTTTTACATAGGTAAAAGAGATTTTAATACAGTAGACCCCCCTATAACGCTTAGATACGTTCCACGCTAACCGAAAATTACGTTGTAGGAATGAGCCAATCACAGCCCGATAGGTGGGAACTTTACGGTCTAAGGCTGTTCGAAAGGTTTTCTTCTATAAAATTAACCGATTCTAGACTAATTCCACTCAACATTTCCAAAATACGTATAATTTTTTGGGAATAATCTGTATAAACTATGCTATAAACAAAAAATTGTAGGATTACTTACACCGTTCGACTACGCCGTTGCTTAAAGCTGGTTTTCATCGCGGAACAGCACGCGAAACGACGGCCGCAATTTCTGATAACGAATTTTTGGCGGAAAAATAACTTGACCTTTGGAGACATCATTAATATAAATAATTTTTATGGACGTTGAATAAGAAGTGTTTCTTTCACAAGAAATGTATAAAATTAGTGCTGTATTAGACTTACGGTACCTAATTTACAT